>NW_010235719.1:281-23835 GCF_000690775.1 Eurypyga helias
GCCCCTCTTTGTGGCCGCTGTTCTTGAACTAGCCATCGTTGCTTTCAGTCAGCAAATCCAAATACCGGTGACCCTGTGGGAGGTAAAGTAGTAGCTTGGTGATTTCCCTTGGAGCTGAGGGTACTTAGCGTCTCCCAAGGGCTTCTCTGCCCTAATGAATGAGGTAACTGAATCAATTAAGTTGTACTGAAATACAAGCTAATTAGTAATGAATTAAGTTTGGGATCTCTGATTGTTGTGTAGCACCTCTTAATTTCACTGCACTTTCACAGATTTGTCAATGCTTCCTCCATTTCCAGGGGAAAAAAATCCTCAAGTAAAGTAAAACATGTGTAACCTCATGAGGAAACAGAGCTAATCAAAGGGCACAAAGAGCTAGTGCCCCCTCGCTACACACGGCGGGAAAACATTTTACTATGCTATTGAAGTATACACTGATACATTGCCTACATAAACATGCAGATGCCTGGCATTTTAAATTATTAGCAGAAAGGACCTGTGGTGATGTAAGGCTCAATCCTGCATTTCTGACAGATTTCCAGATCTCCCTGTGACATTAAAAGGTACTGGAGCTGCATAAGGCACTCAAACAAAGGGAGCACTGGCTTCTTATGATCTCAAGTCACATCATACACAACCAAGTCTGAGACTGAGTCCATAGCATGGGCCCAGCCTTACTGTCACGTGATAAAAGCATCGCTGGAGTATTTGTGCTGATCACTTACCTGTTTCCCCAAGCCCTTTTTGTCTTCAATATCTGTTCGCTGAAAGAGAAAAGAAAAACATGCCTCTGAAGACTGGTGGGAAAGACTCACAGCTGTGAACCACAAGTGGGTACCATTTCCACTATGCACACAATGTACCTATGCAGCAGTCATCCCATGTTTCTGCCTTTTCCTATGAAAAAAGATCAGCATCCAAGATGCTTGTTTGAAGTGTTGGACACCCAACTGAATTCCATCATAGCAGGGACTCAGACCTGAACATGCCAGCTTCCAGACAAGCAACACAGGTTCACTGGCTGGTGCTATGGTCCTGAATAATCTTCCCACCAAGTGCCTGCAAGAGATCTTAAGACCTGTGCTTTTGTCCA
The DNA here is from genome assembly GCF_000690775.1 of Eurypyga helias. Taxonomy (NCBI): domain Eukaryota; kingdom Metazoa; phylum Chordata; class Aves; order Eurypygiformes; family Eurypygidae; genus Eurypyga; species Eurypyga helias. The sequence continues at coordinate 1,375 of NW_010235719.1, forward strand.
AAGCAGGCCATCAGATCCAGAACGTGATGCCTGACCACATCCTGCATTCCCAAACTCCTTCCACTGCAAGACTGCTTTGCTGTGACCCTTGGGAACCATTACAGAGTCATATTACTCATGCCCAACTCAAAATGACTCAAGGGTGGCATTTCTTCAGCATCAGGTGCCATCACTGAACCTCAGAAACCTTTCAATAAGCAGCAGAGCCCCACTGAGTCATGCTGTTTAACTACAGACGACAGCATCTGCAGAGGGAAGTCAACAATCTGAGCAGATGAAGCAGACAAGAGCGACGAGGAGAAATAACAGTGTAAGGGTGAGTAACATCCTTAGGGTTGCAGCAGAGAAGCTGGATATGGAACCCAGGTGTCCTGGCTCCCAGCCCTCTGCTTACAGCACCACATCACTACTCCAGTCACACAGATGCTGCAGTTTTAAGCCCATCAGTCTGCATGTCGTGTGTTACCTCAACTAACAAAAGTAAAGCTGCCATGGTAACTTCTCCCAAATTTCTCTACATTTTTTGGCCTTGCTAGTCTCGTTAAAAAACAGTCCACAAACACTGGTGCATTGGGACCTTTCTGTTTCCTCCTCTTCTCAGAGCTTTTGCCTCATCTTGGTTTACTGCATATAAACAAACCTCATCCAATTACAGGTGAATATAAAAAAAACACACACGTAGCAGTTTTGGAGGATGTTACACCTCCCCCATCACTCCCAGCCTTGGGCTATCCATCAAGGATCATGCTAGATTGTTTCACACTCAGATAATTTAATTTAGTTCAAAACAGTCCTCACAGCAAAACATGACTTTGAAAAACCAGCCAAGCACACTGTTGTCAGGAAGCTTACCCTAAGTAACTTCTAGTTCTAGGCTGCTTCCAAAAGTCTCTCTTGACTCTGACAGCCAGCTGTGCATAAGAGGAAACCAGCATCCAGAGAAGACGGCTAAAATCAGAGAGGCAGGTTAAGAGGAAAAACAGCAGGAAAAAAAGATCACAGTTTAACATCCTAGTCTTCAAAGGCACCACTGAGTTACAGGTGGTCTATTAACACCCTTAGATGGTCTCTGAGAGAATAGGTCACTGGGACATTAGGGAGAGGAAGAAAATCTAATGAAAGATCAGCAGCACGATGGAGGACTGTAATTTCACCTAAAAGAGGAGCTCTGAATTTGGTGGAGCTGCCAGGGTAGACACTACCACACATCAGGACTTTTCTCCCTCCCTGTGGAGAACGAGCAGATTTGTAAAAGCTCCACAATCTTCAAAAACTGTCTCATAATAAGGCACAACAATATCTGCTGCACAGCCTAGAAAGCAAGAGTGAAGGTTGCCACAGTAACCTCCTCCTGAGATGTTAAAGCAGGAATATTTGACAGGAGCTTGAAGGAGGAAGGGGTGCAAACCACACAGATAAAAAGCAATGGGAACCAAGTGCCTCACACCTCCCAGCTTTCCTTGAGGGAGGAATCCAATTAGCCATCCATAATTGGTCCATCTGGCCTTAGTCTATAAAGAGCCCCAGCCAACTGTGTCTTGGCCTGAACCCTGCAAGGACTCTCCTGGTGAAGGCAGCAGCTGAGGGTGCTCTGAAAGCTGCAGCATTTTTCTTCTGTTCCAGACTCTGACGTCTGGGACGGCAAAATTATACTTCTTCAAAAAATGGGCACAGCCCAAACTCTCAGGTGGAGGTATGGCACAGGGCCACCACTGAAGCAGGATGGAATTCTTCAACACTTTAGGGTCTTTAGAAAGACCATAATTATCTTATGACCAGACACAAGAGTCGCCAAAGGCTCAGCTTCTTCCTCTCTTTACTGGCTAGTGTATAGCTGACCCTTTAAGCAGGATCTTCATGAACTACAGAAACTCATTCCATCCCTCTTTCTCTAGAAATACACTATATGATAAAATAAGCAGAAATTCAATTTAATTAAGTCTTCTTCCCACCCTACTATTGCTTCTTTCTCACTCTTTGCTCAATATTTTTTATTTTAATTAAACATTTCTGATGTAGAAAATGAGGGTGAGGCTGGCAGAGAGGGATTATGATGGAAACATGCTCAGGTGACAGGGAAGCTCTTGGAGACTCTTCTGTTCTCCACTAGAAGGCAAAATGCAAGGCAGACACCTACCTGCTCCATATATTCCCAGGCTGAGACCTGCAGAGTACAAACTCCCTCCCCACTGGCCTTGCGGAGGTGAGATGCCACAGGGACTGCTTACACTGACTTGGCCCCACTCGAGTTCTCCTTACCAGAGGAGACCTCACATTGGCCAAGTTCAGTCCTAAGGCCTGAACTCTACAGAAGAGCAAAGAGCTGATGACTTAACCTGGCACATGATGCTTGTCACGTCCATTTATCCCTCCCTCTGGGTGTCAATCTACATGCAGCAACTCAGACAAGAAGTAAGGGGTTTATTCCGGTGGTCTATGAAAACCTTGTTTCTTAGTGCCTTGTGGACCCCCAGAGACCTCCTGCCAGCACGTTACACTTCATAGATGGGCAAGAGCAAGGTAAGACTCCAGAAAAGAGTGGGAACAAGAGGCAAAATCGGGATGTAAACAGTGACAATAAAAGCTAGATGAGGTGAATGTGCCAGTGCAAAGAACATTTGCTTCACTCCAAGGCTGCGGTTCAGTACCTTCACAACAGCACTGCAGTAAGTTATTGTGCTCAACATTAAAGCAAATTCAGATACAATTTTTTCTGACAAAACACTATTACCATGCTTCACTACCCAAAGACTCAACTATACATCCCCTAGACCTCTCCATACTCAAGAGGTCTGGATACAAATGAGGGCTTATAGCAAAGTCCCACACATCTACACAGGCACCATCATTTGAGAAAGCGATTCTCTGTTTTGATATTCTAACAAATGTTCTTCCCCTAAAGTGCAGGAAAGACACATGGTGAGGAACTTGTATAGAGCATATGGTGCTGAAATAGCAAGCTGATAACTCTTTAACAGCTTTTGACAGTGGTAAAAGATCAATTATTGCACCATAAATATTAAAAAGTTCCTCCAGCCTTTTGCTGGAATGAATGTATATTTAAACATCAGTGTTTCTCTTTAATAGCAGCCAATTTGCCTCAGAAACTGAAAGTTATGCAGCCCCACAAAGTTAAATTAAATGCTCGATTGCTCTATGTTTACATCTCCAGCTGCTAAAGAACAAGTCGAGCGTTCGCAGCACAAACTCCTGACGCCACCAAAGCTACAGGCAACCTGAAAATGGCTTTTGACCCTTTGTTAAAACTGAAAGGTAATATGGAATTGCCATTGCTTTCCTTCCCCTTCCCTGTGATTACAGAGATTTACAGCAAAATTACCCAAAGATGCCCCTGGAAAGTATTAGAGAAGCGGGGTTGATCTCCCAGATTGACTACGATGCCAGCGGAGACACATAAGCGCAATTGGTTTATTCCCTGAATTTCTTGACCTGTAATATTTCCACCTTGGATTAATATACGTATGAGTGTGTAAGCTTGTGTGCATATACAGCCTCTCCCTCTTACTAGCCTCGATTTTGATCATGAAGTAAATTGGCAGCCACCTTCCATCTGTTCTCTGGGCAAAGTCCTTGAGGTTAAACAATGATGATACAGGTTTACAGCTAAAATTAATACTCTACATGGCATGTTTATGGAGATTTGATGACAGAACCACGTGTAAAGACCCTGGGGTCCAGTTCAAAGCAGCACTAAATGGAATTTGACACTGAACTGTACATCTTGGGTTTGGATCCGGAGCTAAACTGTCCTATTACAGTTCTGAAATTATTTATATGGATCCACTTTTATTACTTAAGAGCAACATACTCCAGTAGCACATCAACTTCTTGTTCTGGAAAGCTTCCCATCTAAGGGAAGGTATCTTAGCACGCTTTAGGCTTTTGAAAAGTGCCCGTCTGCTGACTGCTCTAGGCAGGGCTGTTAAAACTGCATGCATTATTTATACCAGTGGGATCATACAAGGACAGCAGTGAAGGTCAAGGCTCTTTTGTGCACCAATGGACAGACACTCACTTGCTGTGTGGACAGACAAAACCAACAGAGGGAGGGAAAAGGATGCAAAGGGTAATGAATTCATGAGTCCCGGCACAGCACTGCTGAAAAGCAGAGTAGTTTCCTTGCTCCCAGGCCTGTGTTTCACCTGCCAGGCCAAATCACTGCTCTGCTTCTCACACATTTCAACACCTGCCCATAGTCGACTCTACATGATCCAGATTCCTAATATGCCCTGAAGGTATGGCCAACCCTACACACAGCAAACCAGCTCACGCACAGGTATTGTTTTCAGTGGAACATTTCTATCCACATTAGTGCTCTATATATGGCCATAAAAATGCTATAGTTTAATTAAAGCCAAGTAGGCCAATTAAAACTTTGTATTAAGAATAAAGAAAAATATCTGAGGTCAAATCTAGCACAGAGTGGTGTCAAATCGCACCTCTGTGTATAAAACACCACGTGTCCCTGACTCATACCTCTCCCACATGGGAATCGCCTGTTTTCCTCTCTCGACTGTTCTATCTGGAAAGACACACCTTGTCCTCAGGTCTTGCCCCCTCTCCCTTTTCCACCCATACCTTCCCACTTTACACTAACTGAAGCTCTTCAGTCAAACCCATTTTCTGCCCTTCCCAAGGTGCAGCGCTCAGGGTGCTGATCACTGTCGATCAGCTGGATTGTCTTAGCTTGGATGAATAAATTTAGCTTCCTTTTTTTTCCTCTGTGACACTTTGAGTACAGACCATTAGACACACAAACACAATAGCTGTTGTTGGCCTTTGCAACTTAGCACCTATAGGCAGCCTTAGCCAGCAGTCTTAAGTGCTCTCCTTTCTTAACAATCCTACTTACCTTGGTTGGAAACGCCGCTCTGAAGTTAGACCCACCTGTTTCTAAGCATCCTTAGCTCTGCAGCCTTCTGTTCTTACCTTCAGGTCAGACCTGAGCCAAGGTTCAGACATGTCCTAGCAGACTGTGATGATAGCAATTTGTACTATTTTTGAATATCTTCAGCCAAACCTGCTGAGGAAACTAACCTTCAGGGCAAAGTCAGACAGCACGTGGTTAAAGATAGAACTATAGTGAGCGGTAGCCGGTGAGGTAAGCTAAACAAAAAGGGAACTTAGGAAGAAAAGCTCAAAATCATAATGGTGCCCTTGGGAATAGAGTGGCATGAAAAAGCAGAGCTTACAGCCTCCTTCAACACCAAACACATGATGTCTACACCATCTGTGTTAAATGACCCCTCCATTGCACAAGGGGCAATGCATGCCAGAAAGGACACCGTCTGACTGATGGGCAGATCAGCAGGAGAGAACAGAATCAAGCCAGTGGTTGTCAACCTGCTCCAACCCAGGATGACCTTCTCCATGAAGGAACTGCTGGCTAGGGTTCAGCCAGTCCAAAGGTGAGAGGGGTGTCTGTGGCTAGCTTTCAGCAAATGTCTGCTTGCAGCAGCTACGGTGAGCTGTAAAAGCATCCCTCCTCTAGTTACCAAATAACACAAGAAACCGAATATCCTAGAGGAGGAAGAGAGAAGTCCCCAACCACATTCAGAACAGCAAAAGAGGCAGCGAGCAAACGTGGTGTCTGTGAAGCTGTCTGGGACCATGTCTGGTTGAGCATAAATCTATTATCAGAGACCTTTAACACAAATTCTCTTTTCTGCAAAACTAGACACTTTTTCCACTTCTCTAACATTTGTGTCATTTTAAAAAATGTTTATGCTTGTCTAACTCTGGGTAATTTATTTCTGCAATTTGGCTTTGCCTCAGTCCTAAGGATATTTTTTTGTTTGTCTGGGATTTTCAAAGAGGATTTTGTGCTTCACAAAATATCCCAGATCGACAACTCCAGGAAATAAAAGCTCCTATTGAGCAGAGTGCTGTGTCAGCCACGACAAGGCAAGTACCCTGCACTGCCTCCTCTCTGCTTCCCAAGGTGAGCCCCAACATCTCACAAGTTTTCCATTGCATAGATTCACAGAACGGTTTGGGTTGGAAGGGTCCTTAAAGATCATCCAGTTCCAACCCCCCTGCCATGGGCAGGGACACCTTCCACTAGACCAGGTTGCTCGAAGCCTCATCCAGCCTGGCCTTGGACACTTCCAGGGATGGGGATGTAAATCAGACAGATCCTGTGTTGATTAATCACTTGGTATAACCTATTAGCAACACTGATTAAACCTCAATGTAGTTCAGCTTCCTTCATACTTAGTCACAATGCAGTGGGAAGGGAATAGAAGAGCTCACGGAGTGTGACAGATTCAGGACTCAGACATTACAACACACTAATGTCCCAGTTTTAATGGATTACAGGAATTTACTAAACGTCAAACTTGACAAACAACACAGACCACAGACTTACTAATTATGAATACACTATAGTCTGTGTTAACCCACAGGCTTGGTAAGATTAGCCAAGAAGGAAAGAGAAAGACATCAGTTCAGAAACAATATTTCTTCTTTGCCCAAACGTTAACCTCCATTGAGTTTTATATGCCAATACTCTCATTCTAGTTCATATTACTTCACACGGCTGTAATTTTCTTTTATGTTCATTTTCTTTACCATTTTGGGTACCTTCTTCATTACAATGTCCTCTACATATTGTTCCATGGAAACAGCTCACTCCTTATAAAAACACAGCTATGATCCGAGTCCCTCTGATTCTGCAGTTCTATTTCACACAAGTGTCTGCTTTAAAAGATGCATATTTCATGCTTTAATTTCAACAACAACAAAAAAATCTATGCACTCTTGGTGGTTTATGAATCACAGACTAGTGCTTCCAATTCAAAGCTTTTCACAAATCGTGTGATACTTGCACAGAGGTGTACAAAATAATGGAACTTCCAATAAGCTCATCTGTGATAATAGCTGTTGCTAAACTTGGCTGCTGTTTGGGCTCACTATTGAACATTTCTGTCTGCACCGTCCGCTTTTATTGCCAAAGGGGGGGGGGGGTAGTGGTGGTGTTGTTTTGGGGATTGTTTTTTTTAAGGCTGACTCCAGCAAAAGTATGACCACTGTAGTGTTTAGAAGGGCAGAGAGCTTACTAATGCAGTGCCACGCTGTTGCTGGCTTCAGTTTCTGGACTGACTTGGGCTGCAGAGCAGAAAGTGAATGCAGCAGTGGCACCTCCAATGAATGAAAATACAAATGGGAGCAAGGAGCACATCCAAGGACATGGCTGCAAACTCCTGCACAGATCGAGCAACACCTGCTTAGCAAGAGCTCCAGCAACTCTACAGAGCAAACTGTCATGTCCTATGGCAAGTGTCCATCCTTCGTGGCAAGGCAGAGGGTCATTTTGCCATTTCTACTCTTTTCCCCAGCCTCCCAACCAAATTGCAGGATTATCTACAAGAGGCTCCAGCCAGCTAGCTCTTACACCTTGCCCGCTGCCAACCTCTGGCGCTGGTTCAGACCAAGAGGAAATAGAGGTGATCAGTCCTCCAGTGACCCAAAACTGTTCTGTGCAGCTATGAAGCTTCCTAGAACTATTCACTGCTGAAACTATTGGAAAGGTTTTTTGATTGAATAATATGACTTTGATCAAGATCACTTATGTAATTTCAACTGTGGCATAACTACTAACTTTAGTAAATTGGAATAAAATGGGCAAATATGCCTCTTTATTTGGAAAAAATTAATGGCCCATCTCATAGCATTTATAGTACTCAGAAAGTCATCACTTCCAGAATATGAGGCATCATATTATATAGTAAATGAAATATCTTGATTGCGTGATTTAAATCATCAGCAGTAATTTTGAAGCACCTTGCCAAGATTACAGTGTCTCCTCCTGGAAGGAGACTCGCCTAATTAGTGAAGCATTAACAGTGACTATTACTAATGTGTCAGGCAACATTGTCTAACAAATAACAAAATTAAAAAGGAAAACAGATTAACATCAAAAAGAATATTTTTTAATTCCCTTTCAATTTTTTTTTTTTTGTGATGAGGTAGTGCCTTTGGCATCCACTGCAGGCCAGGCAGTTGATGGTGCGTGGTGGCAGTTGGGGATGGGGAGCATGACTTGGGGTTGGCACCGGAATCCTTCGGTAGCTGATGAGAATTTAAGTCAACCTGCCATTATCTGCCAATCTGTGAACAGTTTCCCTGCTTTTTGTCATTGGCAGAGATGTCTCTCATTAAAGATTGAAGATCGTAATTTTTAGATTCCAAACCACCCAGCCAATGTAATTAACATTGCATGAGCCAAAAGTAATCAAGCATCACTTTAGGAAGTTTTCTGGGTGTTTTTTTTTCTTTTGGGTTTTGGGCTTTTTTTAATAAGCTGTGCAAGCATGTCCAGGAAAGTAAGGAATTAATATCCCTGCCTTGAACCATTCAGGTGAAGTGCAGCACCCGGCTGTTCAGACATTTCAGTCTCAACTGCAGGGCTATGTTTCCTGCGCTTCCCTTCAGCTCCTGCTGCAGGATGTGCCAGACTGCACATTTCAGCAAGGCACAAGTGGAGACGGTGTTATGGAAATCAGACTTTGCAGGTCACTTAGCAAGGTCAGGGCAACACCTACAGTAATGAAAGCAGAACTGTGTGCACCACAACCCTTAATTCTTATAGGAGTCTCAAATGTCAGTGGAAATATCCAAGCAAATAATATAAAGCATGGAAGATGAACCTGAGGCTGAGATGAGGTGGGACTTCAAGAATGTGGTCCACAGGAAAGAAAGTTTCCCAAAGCAGAGCAATACTAAGGCTAATCCTAGAAATGGCACAGATTGAGGTAGATAGAAAATTCCCACAGAAACCAATTTAATCCAAAATATTTCTCTATCAATGAAGTCAAAATACATTTTCCAAAACAGGTTTGACTGACTTTGGACAACCCAAAGAAAAGATCCTGCGATTACAGCTAGCCTGCAACTAAGTGCGGAGGTACGAGAACTGGCACAGTGTGGGTGAACCAGTCAGGGCCACAGAAACCACCACCACGGCAAGCCAAGGGGACACCGAGTGTGTATGCAGAGCATGTGCCTGCGTTTGGGAAACCAGGGCTCCTACCACAAAAAGAGGCCCTGAACGACAAACAGGCAAGGCCAGGGCCAGCAAGAGTAGCAACCTGAGTAAACAAGGGCAGGAAGGGTGGCAGGGGAGGAGACAGAGCAGGGAGCCTCAGCCACCAGCAGCACTGCCTTGACAAGTGCCTGGAGGCACCTGCAGTGCCCCCAGCTCAGGGCACATTGCACAGAACAAGCCCCACATCACCAGACCCCCAACTAGTCCTGATTGTTCCATGGTTTCTGTCAGCAGTGGCGATACTGAATAAAAGAAATGCATTTTACCAAAAAGCAGTATGGGCCAAGGGGAGTAAATTTACAATGACATATTTCAGCATTTCCAAAATGATATTTTGCCGGGATATCCAGTTCACAGGAAGTGTCAAAATATTTGGTAGCAGTCTGATTCAAACTGACACAAAATATATATATAAAAAAAAAAAAAAGGTTGGTTTACAACATGGAAAATCTGCATTTTGGCCAGCTCTAACTGATAGTCCAGTGTCAGCTCAAAAAAACCAGGCATGTGTTACTTCCTTCTATTTTTCCCTTATTACACCACACAATTCTAAGAACAAGGTGGTAGCTAGGGGGTATCTTGCCTGTTAGAGTTCATCTGGCTAATAGGAATCTGTCCCCCATTTTCAATCAGCAGAATTAGCAGTCAATCAGTCAAGCTCTTGTCTAACATCATTGCAGAAAATGCAAAAGGTTCACATTTATTTTACAGTTTTACGGCAGCTAGGCTACCTTTAGAGATTTATGTCTTGCTTTCATGCTTTACAGCGCTCCTTGAAACATTAGTAATATCATCTAGGCAGGAGCAATAAAACGCCAGGACCCTTTACCACATGCAACTCTGCCTGACACCAAATCAAGTCTCTCAAGTGAAATATAGATTGAAGAAAGAAGTGACGTGAGGACCGGAATCAAATTCATCTCGGTTATACTCCTGCCACTGATGTCAATATATTACATCCCCACCAAGCTAAACCAAGTGTTTCTTCTGAAAGATGCAAGAGCAGAAGTACAGCTTTGGATCTGAAACTAGACTGACACAGGGGACTGCATCTATTTTTAACATTACATAGTTTTATACCTTCCAACTCTGAATGAGCCTTTTTTTTTTAATAATAATTTCTAATCCTTTCTGCTCAAAGCCATCTAAAAGAAGATTTAATAAGTCTGTAAGACATGTGTATAGAGGAGGAATAACAGACTGATTTTAATCCTACTATTAGTCAATAAAAATATTCTAGATGAAAGACTGCAGATAACCTAATAGTCTTTTCAGTCTCTGTCTCTGATTCCCTGGATCTTGTGGGAGAATTAAATGTGAATTAAAGACACAGTCTGGTGATCACACTAGATATTTATTTTCCAGACACTGTTGAAAAGAAACATTTACTTCAGCAGGCTTTACTTCATAACTTCTGAGCACCAACTTGTACCAAGAAAATACCTTCTCCTCTTTCAAACTGAAACACGTCATGTCATTCATTGCAGGGAGAAAATTAGAAGGGTCAAAGTCCAACTAGAACGTAATCTGGCTATTGCTGTAAAAGACAATTGAAAAATGTTTCCATAAACTCATTCACAACAAAAAGAGGGCTAAAAGGAATCTCCATCCTTTACTGTGTGTGGTTGGAAACATAGTGAAAAAGGCTGAGGTACTTAATGCCTTCCTTGCCTCAGCCTTTAATAGTAAAACCAGTTGTTCTCTGGGTGCCCAGCCCCCTGAGCTGGAAAACAGGGATGAGGAGCAGAATGAAGCCCCCCTAATCCAAGGGGAAATGGTTAGCGACCTGCTGCACCACTTAGACACCCACAAGTCCCTCTTCCTACTCAAAAGTTAAACCACTTCTTCCTTAACACACAGAAGTCCAGGAATACCAGAGCTCAGTATGCCTCCAATACATTTATTAATCTAGGTTAAAAATTACTAGTCTGTAGTTATCTATAGTCAAAAATCTCATGGAAATGGGGCCCCAAGCTTCCAGGGATGGTGCCTTCCAAATACTGAAATGACTTTCTAATGCAGAATGAGGTGTGAAATACAAAATCTCCTGCCCGTGGCAGGCTCTGCTGTGCCCTGGCTGTAGGGCCAACGAACAGATTCAATGTTGTACATGTTGTGAGGCCAACCCTGAGTCCCCAGCTCCAGGGAGGTGTGTTTTAGTATATATTAATGTTCACAACTGCACATTTTCCCCCAACCCAGAATATCTGACTAAAAGCCTGTCTTTCACACGTCCAACTGCCAGCATCCCCTGTCGCATTGACTGAGTGATAATGAGCAACAGCACTTGGCTGTTGATGGAGGCACATTCTAGGTGGGCCATGGTGTGCCCATCCCCTAGGTGTCTAGGCATCATATCACACCAAGCTCCACAGCACATCTTCCCCACTGAACGGGCTGTGTGTCTGGCCCCACATGCTGCTGTCTTTGGCTAAGCCTTTCTGCAAACTGAGAAATTCAGCCAAAAAGGAGCGCTTCTGATGCTAGGGGCAAGGACTGACCATGCAGTCTGCTCCCAGGAGGCTTCACTTTGAACCCATGCATATCTAGAAATTACGTTTTGCCTGCTCTCTGCGCAGGGAAGACTGAGAGATCACAGCCAGCATGCACTGCTTTTTAGAGATCATCAGTGACAGTGATTTATGCTTTAATAGCGAATTCCCCATGAGTGCTTAATAATACAGATTAAGCCTTAATAAATGTGTTTCCTGCAGGTTTAAGTGACTAACTCTATGATCTATTAGACTTGTCTCATAATACATTCAATTTTTCCTGGTAACTGTGGAAATTTCTAAAGAATTGGCAGCATCTGTGCCTGGAGTATTAAAGAAATCTATTTTTTACTGGAGGGATTTTGTACAAATTAATTCCAGCCTTGGACATAAAAATGTTAAACTTCATATTCTCTGTGAATATCTATTAGAAATATTCAGAACAAACACTTATAATCATTAAGAAAATTAAACTGTTAAATACTCCTCAAACATTATTACGAATCATGCCAAACTGCAGTTTTATATCTCATTTTCTAGCTTTTTTATCTGTTTCGGTTTTACATTCACAGCACATAATATATTCTGTGTTATTCCTTCCAGTTCCTAATACTTTTATGTGTGATCAATAAAGGAAAGTTTTAACGTACAGCTGCTTTTAGTTAGCATCTGTCAGAAACCCAAAAGATTAATGAATCTGGTGCTGAGTAGCAGGTCCAAACTTCACAAAGCTCCACTAATGTTTTGATCAGTCGGGAGCAAAAGGGTATTTAAGAATCCCTCTGACAGCTAGAGGGAAAGAAATAATCACTTTGAATGAAAAACCCAAATTCACTCAACTGGTTATGAAATTGCACTGAATATTGATTCAGGGCTCTAATAAGCTCAGAAGTTCAAAGCAAGCACTAGAAGGCAAATATTCCCTCCTCTTCCTTCAGACAAATCTGTAGTAGTACCACAAGGTAGGATTTCACTTCATTCTAAATATACAGGATTATAAGGGTTCTGAAAACAGTCCTGCAATTTCTCTCCCCCCCATTCTCTTCCCTCATTTTTAAGCTGACAAATTTAACATCAACTAAATTTCAACCCACAGCAGCACTTTAAAGTGATTTACATCTAAATGAATAGGTTTCTGTCTCCCTTTGGTTTTCAGAAATTATGCAATTGCCTTTTTTTTTTTTTTAACTAAACCCGACAAATCTGAGATTAATGTTCAGCTAAAGCTCATCCTTCACTCCTCCCAACCATGCCAGAAACATTAATGACAATGTCAGGCGTCGGCTTTGCAGAGGATTTCAGACACCACAGCACTGGAGGAGAGTTACTCGTGAACAGCAGAAAGGGACCTCTCCATATTTTTGTAAATCGCTAAATTGTCTTCCCCCAGCAGATAGTGAGACAGGCTACACTAAGAAAGGGAAGGATGAAAGTTTTTTGGTGAGAGTTTTGCCTGTTTAAGGAGTTGCGCATATGACATAATGATCAGAGGAGGCTTTCTAGTGGTTTGTTTTCCAGGCTGACACTCGAGATGAGAGTGCACTGCCCCTACCAGCGTTAACTCTGGAGGCGTCCCGGTGGCAGCAAGGAGACTGCCCCTCCATCTGCTCAGACAACGGTGGTTAGTTGTGTGCAGCCTCATAGTCTGCATCCTGGATAACACGAGAGGATCCCATGCGCTTAAAACTGAACTGACCACCCATGAGCAGTGCTGCCAACGGGGAAGCGTGGGGCTGGGACTGAGGGGGCCAAGGCAGTCTTGGCTACGCTACTGACTGGACAAAGCACCTTGCTGTTTGATATTTTAATTATCTACCTGTAAAGTAGGCACGGAGTCGGTTGCAAAGCACTGACAAAAACGCTAGCCACCACCTTGGAGCCTTCAGGTGCAGGTAAGTCCCACACTGACAGCTCACAGACTGATTTCAGGCTGCCTTGGCCTTATGCAGCCCGTGCTCCTCGCACCCACACCCCAGTCATCATACAGGGGGGATTTATGCTGCTTTAGATCTGCTGCTTTTTAGTAAAGTGTGCGTTTCAGGCCATTGCTGCTTGAAGTCCAATTATCTTTTACCAACAACATCCACCTCCATCCCTCCAGGCATTTTGACAGATACCAGCCTCAACCTCCCCATCCTCCCCAGAAGGCACACTCAGCTCCCCATACCACCCAGAAGCTGCCATCCTTGAAGAGCAGGACACTTGCTCTCTACTCTTGAAGACTCAGCATACAAATCCCTCATCCTGCCCTGCCACTACTCAGATCAGCTCCCCTGACTCTGAAGTCTAAAATACCATTCACTCAGTGAGGAAGAGACTAGAGGCAGGGAGTGAGAAGCACAGGTACCACTTTGTAAGCAACAAAGCATGATAAAGGTCTTCACATCAGTCAGGTCTCCAGCAACCAGGTGTCAAATAAATAAGATCAACAATGTGTGCCTCTAACACCCTCTTTTCCTGCCACTCTCATGCTCCACGAGGCTGTCTGTATCTATCATCCAACCAGAAAGTCAACGTCCCGGAAAAGACTAGCTGATGATTGAAGTGCACAGAGAGACCTTCCCTGACCACACGGAATACATGTCTCAGAATGAAGCTCAGAAATGACTTCTCAGAATATACCAGGTAATTGACAGGCACTTTAAAGCTTTTGCCCCATATCTTCCTTACGCTGGTGTAAAAGCTCTACATGCTAACAATCACCTCATTATTCTCTCTCACAAAGAAAAAAACCTCTGAAGATTTCAAAGAGAAAACAAGTCCTCTTGTTACAGCTCTACCCAATCCAGCCAGGTGTGACAAGGCCAGTATTTCAGCACATCATCTGAGCATTGCAGACTTGCTGACTGTTGTCAGAATGCCTTTTTCTCCACTCTGCCTCCCCTTCTCTCCTGCAGTAAAAAGTCTGATTGTTTTCAATTGGCAAAATACTAAAACCTGCAGCTCACTCTCTATGGGAGACTCATTATGGCTGTCATTAGATGGTCTTTGATCTTCAGGGAAGAGAGAGGACCGCAGAAAGTATCTGGACTTATGTGCTTGTCATTAGAGCATCATTGTTGCATGTTACCAAAAAGCAGGTCAGAGTAGCTCCATTATCCTCTTCAGTTGAAATTCAGAAAACAAAACCCACAGTAAGTGTGAATAAATGTTCCTTCTTTTGCTCTTTAAGGAACTGAACACATACACAAAAGCCCACGTTCTTAACCTAGACTTCTCAAATGTGTCCTTCATACACCACAAGGCAATGACCCTGACAGGTGACCACTTCCAGTTTTCCCACGTCTGAACATCATATTGGTCACTTGCTGGTCTACCAGTACAGATCTGTATCCATGTCTACACACACATCATAAAAGAAGGGAGAAGAAAGTACAGAGAATGGGGCATCACAGATATTTCATTGGTACACACTCAGAAGAGTCACAATATTTATGGGCAGCAGACCTGAGGGGATCCTCAGGCAATCTTTATAACATGCAACACCCGCATGTACTCTGCATCTGCATCGGTGTTGGGAGGCAGATGTGCGAGTGATGCTTCGTACCAGCACAGACAACCATGCTCCCTGGCAGGGTTAAATTTAGTAATACAGAGAGACATCTTGGGGGGGCCACTGGCACCAGTGGAGTTGGAAGAAGGAAGCAGGATCTGGGTGAACTGCTGTACTGGTACAACTGTGAAGTCTCAGCAGCTCTGCCCAGAATAAAAGTTAGTAGAGGATCTGGGCTTGGGAGCAGCAAGTGCATCTCAGGGTGCATTTCAACTTTGTTCACATGGATAAAATGGGCTGCCTCTTCCTCTTCACCAACTTTTTATATGACAACCAATCTGATTCCAAAAGCACTCAAAAACCCATGACTAGCATATAGATCGGACCTTCTTCAGGAAAGTTTTGTTATTTGGTGCTAAGAGCTGGCCTGAGGTTCTTTGCAAAACATCTATTTAAACTGCCTCGCTGTATCAGGACTACTAGGTTTCATGGTCACTGAGCTCGTTCCTGTGAGCCTGGTAGGTACATTGGCTACTTTGATATCTATGTGCAGAGCTGACTGCTTTAACAAAGCATTCAACTACCAAAAAAAAAAAAAATCCAACTATTTCTTACTAGACCACAATCAGCAGAAAGATCAGCAGTAGATGGTTAAAGATCTTCTGTCCCAAAGGATTTGGGACTGGGAATTTGGTTTGGCCAATGTTTGTGACGCAGCTAGAGAGGGGGTAGCACTTTACCACCATGGCATCCTTACTGTCTGAGAAGCTTTAGAGCTGACATGTGCGTCCCACTCCTACCACCTTCTGTCCTCTCCTTGTAGTCACCGTGTTTCACATTGCACATTTCAAACAGACTCAGGTGATGCACCGTAGTCACACCTTTAAATCCAGAGAGTGTCAGGCCTCACTCTGGCTGCCAGCATCTCCCTCTCTGCACATCATGACATACCTCACAGACCAGCACATGGTTCCCAACATGCCTATGGTTATAAATCACAGCCCTCTGTGCATCAAGGATGTCACAGGATAGGGCAAGTGGGGAGAATAGACTATTGAATTGTGTCTTGCACTGAAACAGGATATTAATTACTGTGGAAGACACGGCAGGGACAGGGATAAAGGACTGAAAGGGACAGTTGGGTCACTGTGACTCGTACTCTGCTGCTACCAGTACCCTGCCACGTCTCTTCCTTCATCTGAACAAGCTCTACCTCAAGAGTAATCAGACTCTGGGAGACCTGAGACATTTTTTGGGTGCATTGACCCAAATCCACCAATACTGCATAGCACTGCCACAGCAAATTGACATCTATGGATGTGCCTTGTGCCTGGTAAACAGCAAGGCACACAGCATGCTGCCAACTGCATATGCTCTCTTCATACAGATCAATATAGTCACTGGGAAAAAACAGTTGCCAAATCCCTGGAGGCAGCATGAATATCAGGGTGAAAAAGAAAGGGAAGCACTACCCACATAAACCAGGCAGAAAGCATCCCCCCACATGTTAATAGAGAAAAAAAAGATCTTACTGCAAGGACTATCACAGGTTAAACCCTACATGTGCCAGGGACAATGACTACATCTTCAAGGGCTAGATGTTGTCTGCCCAAACACAAACCTTGCTTTGTAATGTCTGCTTTACTCTTCCTCACAGCCCAGTTAGCTTCAGGATCCAGCCTCAGGCTTGAACTTTACAATCAGCAATTTCTAGTCTAAGTATCCTAGTAAACATTATGGTGCATGGAGCTTAGAGGAGGAAAAGGCATAGGTGGGCAGAGCCCAGGAATGAAGCAATCCTGAAGCATAGTCTCAGCTCAGATTCTTTTTCAGATTTGCCTTTACAATGTTTCATCGATGAGGGATAGAGGTATTAATTTATACAAGGCCCAGGATATAGGTTAACTGCTCTCTGATCACAAGCAGTATCTGGCATCTAAAGAACTGTAGTTCTACCTACCAATCTGTAAAGCCTTGTTTGAAAGGATACTGCCTGAAACAAAGACTAAGCCATGCTGTTAACAGTTGGGCACAGGAGGCAGAGACGCACGTCTTTGCCATAGCAGGGGTTTTAATTTTAACTTCTTGAACATTTCATTCTTTGTTACAGCCTTGCTTGAGACAACCACTTTCCTCTCTGTTTGTCCATCTGCAATTTTGCAGAGGAGGAAAAACGATCAGCAGCTTTTTTTTCATCACATACTTTGCAGGAAAGTAACTTCTCTGAATTCTCCCAGCACATACAATGTCCCTGCTGCTGCAAGATAAAATGTGTCACTGCTCCATCTGCTACTCATTTGCTGGTGAGTCTGTATGGCAATGTGCTGTTGAGCAGAATATTAAAAAAAAAAAAGAAACTGCAGCCCAACAGATCTGGCTTTGACAGAGCTAGGGCCAGGACTCATTAATCATTTTGCTGTGCTGCTTACAGTACCTGGTGGAACATTAGGACTGCCTCCCCGCTTCAATATTTCATGGTACTGTCATACACTAGTTAGACAACTCTACATTTGGTGCAGGAATGGAGAAAGAGAGACAGCTGGAGGTTCTCAATGCTAAATGATTCCTTATTTTAGTATTTCTCTGATATTCATAAGTAAAAGTCCTTAGTTTTGGGGCAAGGATTGATGGCAATCCAGGTGTAAAATGTAGCCACTTGTCAGATGCCTCCATTCCTGTGTTAAAGCTGTATAAGAAGACGCTGTAAGACTCATGGTACTGAGGCATTTCCTGCTACTTTGGATTCCTGCCCAGTGCCTGCTTATCAAAGGGAAGTCTTACCCTTTGTTTTGGGGGAACAAACTGCTCCTCAACATCAGCCATAGGGCAAAACTCAGAGGAACGTGGTAAGGGATGTGCAACCTCTGGCCACACTCAGTGGGGCTTCCCACCATGCACAGAGATTGTGCAGGCCTGATGGATCTACCACTATCCTAGCACAGCCGAGGAAGTCTGACAGGAACTGGCTCTACCTGAGAGGAGAAGCGCCTGCTTTCTTCTCTGGGCTTGCCCTGCTGGGGGCTGATTCACTAATGGGGTGGGTAAACCTAAAGAAGCTAGGGGGTCCCATCATCCCTCAGTCAGGTACACAGGCCTCAGTAACACCACCTGGAATGTGAAACATCCCATATCACCCTAAATGGCCTCCACTGAAATCTGTCTCATCAGTGTCTCATTGGCTCAAATCAAAAAAAAAAAAAACCACCACCCAAAAACCCCCAACATTACTATGACACCTGCAACTCCCCCACCCTCCTCCCCTCTCACACCCTGCTCAGCTCTGGGGAAATGCAGGGTCCTGCTCTCCTCCCCTAGTCCAGCTCACTGCCCAGCACTCCTGTCACGCCATCCTCCTTGTTCTCACCACAGCGCCCATCATCCTCGCAGCCCCACCACCCCTGGGTGTTTGGAGATGTCTGAAGCTACAGAGCCCTTACTCAGACCCAAGCAGTGTAAGAAGATCTCCTTCTCCTCAGAGGGCAGATTGGAGAAGCAAAACAAATAGCTTTTCCATTCAAGTCTGACTGCCTCTCCAGCCGGCTGCATCTGAGCAGACTGCTCCATTACTTGGGGACTGGGGGTCCTCTGGGATCCCAAGAGCTCTTAACCTCTTCTGCCCCAGAGAGGCAGCAATACCCCCAGGACTGTGTCCTCTTTATATCAAATTAACTGGAAGCCACACATTTGGAAAAAAAGTTTCTTAATAGCCATGTCTGTTTAAGTATATTTTTAAGATCTAGAAACAAAAAAGTCAATCTCTAAAACATAAATGTTATTCTATTTTTCCAAATAATTGAGAGGAGGAAATGATGACTATTTGCATTTCATTTTCATTTTTCAAACCAGCTGCAATCAAAGAAACGCCTGATCTCTATTGAATTACAATCTGCCTTTGAACTCCTAATGTACAGCTCTTTCCTGTACTTTACATAAATAATGTTGTTATAGGACATGTCCAGTCACAAGGGATTCAGACAGACAGATACAAGAAAAATGAAGAATCTGAAAGCAAGGTGATAAGATTTTCAAGGCAGAAACACATTTTTCTACTTACCATCGCCTAAGGATAACACTGTTTGAAGCACAAAGACATGTAGCTCCTCATGTTTGATGAAAAGGTTACTAAAAAAGAAGAGAAGAAGAAATTATGACATATCCTCCCTCCCTCCTCTTCCTGATTTGAATCAGAGAAGAAACCAAACATGCCTAAAGGGGAAGCAAGGCAGCTGCCTTAGGATACTTTCTGAAATCCAAGTTTTTGCTGAACAACTACGTGGTGAAGTTATAGTCCAGGTTGAAGCGGATAACACATGATCCTCAAATTTTAGAAGTCAGGTTTCTAAGATATCTGGTAAGGAAAAGCCCTAAAGGGGAATTGTGGAAGAAAAGCTATGACAGTATCCCACAATTTCATTACAAACCTGACGATCTGACACAGGCAAACATCCCTCACTAACAGAGAAGTGTGAATAACTGATCTTTTTAGATCAGTGGTTCAGCTGGGGAGAGAAAAAATCCTTTAGGTTATTTTAGAAGATATATTTTAAATACATTTTTACATATATATAAACGTGTATGTGTGTATATATCCAATAAATGGTAACAATTTGTTTTGGCTTGAACTACTCATTTCAACCCCAAATGATTTTGTTTCACTTTGCAGTATTTCAAATAACAGCAAAGAGTAGAAGTTGCCAGCTGCACACTATCACAAAACCAGCAAGAGATCACTAATTCAGTATCTACTAATTCAGCTAGGGAAAAAAAGGAAAAATCTGGAGACATACTCTTTTTCTACCCAACTCAGAACTGAGTTTCAAATCTGTTATCAGGATAGGTTTTTAAGCACCAAGATCTCTCTTGACCAACTCAGTTCTGTTGGAATTGGTCCGCTTTGTAATCAACACTGGAAATCATTCCTCAAGCCTGCAACATTATTTTTAAACAAAAATCAGGCATTATATGCCTGACAATATGCAGTCTCCTGTTGTAGTTGTTGTTCTCTTTATGAAATAGTTATGTACCTCTAAGAGGTAGGGTGTGTGGTAACATTATAGCTCAGAGGTTCAATCATTCACCTGGCATACAAGAACCATCCAAGGTATTTGACTGTAGCTACAGTAAACACCAAACTTGAAAAACTGGGCCCTATTCTAATCAGAAATTCCCAGCTTGAAAGTTTCCTTTAGTTAAATTTAACCTGAATCAAAGCAAAGTATCTATCTGTAAACCCCAACCTTTAGAAACAGCCCCACAGCTGTCACTGCACATGGAATTGCTGCAGGACAAACAAAGGAATCTCTATCTTGATCCAGAATCAGACCACAAGCCTGTTTTGCAGGGCCTTGCCTTTCCCAAAAGCAGCTGTGGCCACAGCTGGAAGTTTAGCTATACCCTCCAGTGAGGACTGATACCATACAGTTAGTCTCCCTGTCCTACATCTCCTGACTGCCTCGCTATGCTGCTTCCAGCTCTTCTGCCATCATACTGTGATTTAACAGGCTCCTCCAAACCCTCCAAGGCAGCAAAAATCTAGCAGCAACCACCTGAAAGCTTCAAGACCCCACAGCAAGGCAGGAGATAAGGCTGACTCTGGTACCTTGAACGAACCAGGGCAAACAAATAAAGCTGCTCTGCAAGTCCTAATTGCTCATTACCAAGATGCAAAGGAGAGCAAATTCGGATGGCTGTAAGCAGCAATCTCTTGTTACTATTCCTCCAAGCAATCACCCTTAGTCTTACCCATGGTCAGCAATTACCACACCAGCCTCCCCCACGTGACATTCCCCTGAGACCTCAGGTACTAACCACGCTTTCAGCCATTTCTTAAAAACTGCAGATGGCAGCAAATTTTGTTGGCTGGCCACTTCATGGTTTTTTACGGAGCAGGGATATTTTGTAAAAGGAAGTCTTTCAAAAGTAGGAGAAATGAAGGGTATTTATAAAAATAACCAGAATCCTTCCCCAAGGCGTTCTGAATAAGACATTCCCAACAGCCTTAAGGTTCAATCTCAGCCACAGAAGGGTCGATGAGGCGTTGAAAAGGCACAAACCTCTCCATAATTAAAGGATAACTTCATTTCTGATGACTTCAGTGGAGTGACAGTGAGTATGCAATTAACTCAATAACCAGAGAACTACACACGCTCATAACACCCCCGAAGAACCAAGCACTGACAAGGTGGAATGAAGGTGAAGGAATTTCAACCAAATGTTGAAAGGATGGAAAAGTTACTGACAATTGGAAGTCGAGTTACACAGTGAGAAAAGTTGGGCAACAGGAAAAAACAAGGATAATACTAACGTGCCAGTAGATCTAAAAGCATTTTAGGTTGGGTGTGTGTTCTTGCATCCGGTAGTGAATCCCTCGGTCTGTGTACTGTTTCTCCCACATTCAGCATATGGTATTTGTTTCTCCTCCCCATCCTTAACCCTGAATAATTTCTGGAGAAGGCTTCATCAGTCTCTCCTGTCTTTCAAAACCCAGTGTCAGTTTCAGACATCTCAATGGTTGGGATTTATAGCAAAGAAACACCTCACAGAGAACAAGATGGGCTTCTAAGGAATAAGGCAGAGATGCCATGCTTTAGTTTAACAGATTTTTTGGAAACCCTATACAACATACAGTAGCCCCAAAAGGAATCTGAGGCCAGCTGCATGGGTTATTTGGTATCAGGAGCATTCCACTCACTTTATCAGGAGCCAGGCATAAATTTTGCAGACCTCTGAATAAGTACTGGTGAACAGCTGTTTTCACTCTGGAAGTTAGTGGTAGGAACTTTTTGTACCCAAATGATAAGCAATCCCTTCCAAGAACTTCGTTCAGAAAAAGATAACATGTCTGTAGTGAAGGTTTTATTCTCCCAGACATTACAAGCCCAGGACAGTGAGATTCACCTCCATGGAACCTGAGAACACATCCTGCCTGACAGTGCCTAGGATGCTGTTTGCTTACCTGTAAAGGCCCCATCAACATCCCAACCTCTGCCAGAGCTGGGCTGGGAAAAATCATTTCATGGGTAATGGACCCAACCAGCTCTGTAGCCATGTCCTTGAGGACTTTCTGCCGCAGCAGTGAAAAACTTGTGTCCTAGTAGCAGTACCAAATTCACAGAAAACTCCTTTTTTCCCTTCCTGAGTCTTTCTAAAAGTTCAGATTCTCATCTAGTCCTCAATCAAAGCTGTAAGAGCTTTACAAATCCAAGACAAACTCTTGCTTTTATACCTAATACAGTTGGCTTCCAAACCTCACAAGCCCACTCACAAGTCTATTTGTTCCCCATCCTCCCCAGCTGGGATTCATTGATCCGCCAATCTTTCAAGCTTGCAGCAGCCAAGGCAACACAACTATACTTTCACCTGATTTATCATGCTCCTTTTGTCTTGGCCACAGCTTACATCAGCTTTCC
>NW_010235719.1:23846-29614 GCF_000690775.1 Eurypyga helias
CTTTCCCTTGAGACCTTGAGCCATCCTACAGGGTCTCATTAGCTTAATAACTTTAGAGCAAAAGCATTCTGTTCTTGCAGATTTTGCTGAAGTTTCCCTGATTACACACAGACCTTCCCAAAAACCTGGACTCACAGAGGAAATCCCAGTCATGAAATGGAGATTCAGCTTAAATCAAGAAGAACAGCCAGTTGAATTAGCAACACGTTCCTTCCATACTAAACACACTTCTGTCCAGGGCATCACACATTCCAGCTTTCCAGCAGGCATAGCTGTAGTTTACATCTGGATTTCAACCCCAGAAAGATCTCCAGCTCAGCTGCCACACATCCACACATTCCTACAAGAGCCACTGAGCCACGTGCTAAGCTATGCAGAATGCACTGAAGTCCTGTCTTTTGGGAAGCGTTAACTTGCTCTCTGGAGTGACCACACACCCGAACATTCCCAGCTCAGATATCCCTATGCCTTCAGTACATGAGATGCCCAATTACTCTGCTCTTGCATGTCATTAAGTTTGTCAAGCCTCAGATTTTGCTTGCTGTCCCTGCAGAGGATCTCTCTTCAAGCAAAATGCCTGCTACCTGATGCTACATGAAAATGCCACACGTGCTCTAACACAAACCACAGGCTCTGGAGTGTCAGGGTGCCCTTGCTGCTGTAGGGCTGGAAGGGCCAGTGCTCCTCCAGAGCTGTGTTCAA
The DNA here is from genome assembly GCF_000690775.1 of Eurypyga helias. Taxonomy (NCBI): domain Eukaryota; kingdom Metazoa; phylum Chordata; class Aves; order Eurypygiformes; family Eurypygidae; genus Eurypyga; species Eurypyga helias. The sequence goes on from NW_010235719.1 coordinate 24,549, forward strand.
GAGCAGTCACCACCTGCTTTGCTTGCTTCCTGACCTAGGCACGTTGTGCCCATGCCTAGGGCCAGAGCTCAGCAGGCCCCTTCCCGGCCTGATTCTGCTCCTCCCTTCTCACAGACTTGAGAAGTGAAAGCTCAGCTGTCGGGGGGTTGGCGAGAGGAGCAGGGTTTCTAGGTGAGAAAAACAGGCCAAATGCTCTCTTTCTATCACCCTCCGATGTGCCAGCTTCACGAACCTGCTGACAGTCCTTGAGAGCTGATGACATTCTTCAAAACATTGACAAAAATAGACAAGCACTTCCCCCCGCCATTGAAAAAAACTCATCAGCTATTTCCACAAAGCCCTTCTGCTCTCCGCTCCTTCTTTGACCACCTTCACAGCCAGCTCTTCTCTATCAAAACATTTATGTAGACTCATCCCATTCCAGTAAAAAACCCTGTCTTCTAAGGAGCAGCTGACACCCCAACCCATTAAGAGATGCTAACGTTTTAATGGCAACTCCCGTATGCTGTAAATTCTGGTCCTGTCCCCTTACGCAAGAACTCCAAGTGACTCCCCATAAAGATATCTGCTTGAGTGAGAGCTTAATGTAATGATTGAACATCATGTAAACAAAGCCATTAGTACCTGTAACTAACACGGGGAATAAAGTTAAGTGCTCGCTGAGCTCATAACTTCAAATTAAAAGGAAAAACAAACATGTTCTTAAAAACCTAATTTATAACTCATTGCTTATATCTTGGCTTGCTGTTAAAATACTTTTGTGTTTTACATCCATTTCAGTTTAGCAACACTCATAAATCAATTTATTTCTGTAACCTGAGTACCTACTCTTGCTATATATACAGTGTCCTTTGGCAATATGCAATAAATAAAACTAAATAAGGGTAATACCATTACCTTTTTTTTTTCTTTTTAAAGATATACTTATCTCTGTACTTCTTGTACTGATCCTTTGAAACCTACAATTAAGCCTCTGTTGGATGTAAATGTACCAAGATATTTATTATAGAGGGGCAATCCAAATACTTTACATAAGCAGGGATTAATATGCCCATTATGAGTCATTAGTTGGCCTGGGAATAAACTGGCAAGATGGGAAGCATTTTGGCTCTTGTTCATCTTGAGCTTATCATGCTTACATTCAGCATATACCTAAGTCCTCTGCAGAACTACAACCAAAGTTGTTGACCAGATTAGGGGCATGAAATCCAGCATCTTGAAGGATCAAACTCCCACAGATAAGCGATGTTCTTGTGGCAAGTACTGATACGTGTGAATAACCAGGTATCACAAGCAGAGTAAAACCACACAGTTCTACTCAAACACAAAATCCAAAACAATCGAGACTGAAATCTTACTAAGCGATGCTCTTGTGGCAAGTACTGATATGTGTGAATAACCAGGTATCACAGAGTAAAACCACACAGTTCTACTCAAACACAAAATCCAAAACAATCGAGACTGAAATCTTACAGGGGCTAGGTCTAGTTATGGAACACAGGACTTCTTCCTAAGCTCCTCAGAAGTTAGCTTTGCTTTGTGTGGCTCAAATTCTGAAGAATTGCTCCTGTTTCTTTCTACTCCATATCGAAGTCGCTCTTCTCAAGCAAGATTTAAGTGGTGTCCTTGTTCTCTTTACTAACCAAAAGCTCACCATGCTAAGGCAGAGCTGTACAGAGCATAATTCCATAGAATTTACACAACACACATGAATTCTGCTTTCCAGCTGAGGCTACAATTGAGCAAGAGACTCCAAAGAAGGGAAAGAATAAAATGAGAGTTGTGATGTTGGAAATTATGATGCACAAAGTGTCATCATATAATTAATACAAGAAATACTTGTAAAAAACCACTAAGTTTATATAAAGATTTTCTTAGTTGGAAGGAAACAGCATGAAGTTGACACCTGGCCTCATTAATATGCATGTCAACCTGCTTTCAAGATAAATAACAGCATTCATGTAAACCATTTAATATAAAAGCAATCACACAGAGACATACGCGATCCAATTCATGCCGAGGTTTTAATTTAATGTTTAGATCGCAATTTTATCTGTTTAAATTGAGCATCAAAAATAAATAATAACCAAACATAAATGCTTACTTTAGATTTGGTTTAATCTTCAAGAGATATACAGGCTGGAAGAGGCGGTCAACAATTTGAGACTCATGGCAAAAATACCCCAAAATCCAGAGGTTCTGTAACTTGAGGAATTGTCTCCAGTTTATGAGAAACTAGATTAGGGCTTCCACTCCTTCCCTCTTTATACCAAGACTACCCATATTTGTGTGAATTTCTTAAACTTCCAGGATTAAGAAACTAAATATTCTTAGAAGTAATCCCCCAGGAGGAAAATTCAGAAAACTCAATAGACAAATGAAAAAAAAAAAGAGGTCCCAGGTCTCAATCAAATAAAAGCTTCAGACATCCTCCACTACTCAGTTTGGATTGACATTCAGAGCGTTAAGATGCCAGTCAAGAGGGGTATAGTTGTATGATGCAATGCTTAGTCTGCCCTCAGCCAAGCAAGGACAGGCATGGACAAGGAGACGCTGCATCCCTGGGACAGGGCTTGCTCCATTCTTTGATTTCAACTATAGACTTTACAGTTCCATGCTCACCTAAATGCTGAGCATCAAGAACTGCCAGAAAATCCAGGTGAGACCTAGAGCTCTGGGCTTTGTCTTTAGGTCCTTTGGTAGTTCAGCCCTCCATTCAAAGAGGACTAGTTTAATCAACCCAGTGGCCAGCCAGGGGGATGAGAGAGACAAGTACTTCTGACCCAAGCAGACAGGAAGCACTGCAAGTGTCAAGCATCCCTCCATCCCTGAGTCATATCATACTGTGGCCTAAAACCACAGAAGAGGGCAGTGACAGTGAATCGGGTGGATCCATTTCCTGCTTATATTTCTCTTACCCTCTTGAGGGATGCTACTTTCAGCATCACCTTACCCCTCCTAGAAACTTTTCCGTGGGAAGGATGACCAGTCAATAAAAAAGGGAACAGAATACATGTTACCTCAGGAGTTACCTCCAAAAAGGTTATTTCTACTCTAACTCTCATCTCCCAGACTCCCATCTCCAGCGATAACATCTCATAGCTTCCTTTGTCTCCTCTTTTATTCTTTGAGAATAATCCCTATTTCCTCTAACTACACTGTTATTTCAACAGAGGTGAGTCCACTTTCCATCTAGTCCCTCTGCTTCTCCTAAGAGCTTTAGCTCACTCCAGCTTGAGACAACAGCAGCCATATTCCGGGACAAAAACCAGTCATCTCCAACCTTTTGTTTCTTCATTTACTATGTTTTGACCACAACTGCTTGGATTTCTATGACAGAGTCAGCAAAGAGATCCAGGAAGAGTCACAGCAGATATTATTCATGTCATATTCAGCAGTTCTTTGTAATTAAAATTCTATATTCAAAAAGGTCTCCTTCCTTATACCTTAATCAGAGAACAGATTTGATTTGCCTCCCCAAAGGCACCTTGAATGTTTGTTTACAAATTCTAACTTTTCAATAAAACACCCTTCTCCCTCAGAAAGAAAATCCACCTCTGATATAAAGAGAGTTTATTTTCAGTGGTTTTGTGTTAAGTAACATCAAATTAATGACTTGAATACTGGCCTAACACTTAACTACATCCTGCTCCTACACACCCTGGCTCCATTATTTCTATCCTGATGCTTACCATAAAATTCTTCTCTTCAGTTGAGTAACTCAACAAATTGTTGTGATGTACATAAGACAGGTAATAAAGAGCTGGCAAACTTCACTTTCACATTAAGGTAGCCAGCTATCTCATAAGCTTTTGTTTAGCGATGATTGATAGTCCATTATTAACAAGCAGAAAAAGATGCTGTGGCAAGTCATTTAGTCCAATTCCACTCATTGCTTATATTCATTGAGGAAAGATGAAGATCCATGGAGCACAGCTTGTCCATAAATAAGACTGCTATATGAGATTAGAAAGCCCTCATTAACACAAAGCAAGCCATGTAATTCCAAAATGAGCAATTAGAATATAAACTTCTGCGTGTGTGTTCTTGCCCTGGAATGTCTGCAAATACAATTAAAATCATCCTGGAAAGCTCAACTCACCCAAAAAGTCATAACTCACCACCTCCATGGAATATTCTTTACAACTGTCCAGTTAGGAAAGACATTGCCATAAGGACAGTCAATAAAAGCTGCCATGACAACAAATGGTTGAACCTATTCAGAAAGGTTGGGTAGTTCTTCAAACATTTTCATCCGTTTTGTTTGATTAGCAAATATATCACTTTCCCACTACTGACAAACGGCCTGTGCATGCTACCAACTTGCTCTGGGCAAAACACCCCCATCTGCATTCAGAGGTGGAATGAAGCGAGCTGGAGACAATACTAGCAGCACCAGCAGTAACTTAGAGGGGCCAGCCTGAGAGAGGCACAAGTGGCTGTGTGTCCGATCTTCTCATGGCTCCTAATTCTCCTGTCATACTGTGCCTCATCATCACCAAACATCAGACAGCCTACTTCAAACACTTCTCATGTAGTATCAGAGGCAGATGGTCTGAATTTGCACATTGGGTTTTTATTTTATTTTCCAATTCCTTCACACCTCATTTCAGTACCGTTTGTGTATTTCTGTTACTGCTCTTGGAGCTACACTGTCCCAGTGTGATGCTACAGCATCTAAGAATGAGCTGTTTGCTCAGCCTCAGGCCCTTAACTTTGGGAAACAGTCAGATCCATTTGTTGTACTAGCTAAACGTTGTACTTCTGAAATCTACATTAAAAAAAAAATATGGAAATCCCATTACATTGGATAGCTCAGCGTACTGCAACGTATGCAGTGCCAAGTGCTTATACACAGAACAAGCAGATATTGGCCTAATTCCTGACATGCTGAAAGCTGAAATACTCACAGACATTCTGAGCATATAACACTGTGGATTTAGCCAGTGAGAAACAGCTCAGGAATAAGCTCATGAATTTAGGTCTTTCGCCTGGTCATAGCCATAGTCAGGCACTATATTTCACTCTGCACAAACGAGTCTTTATTTGGTGTGCTGGGTTCAGCC
>NW_010235720.1:0-206 GCF_000690775.1 Eurypyga helias
CAAGTAGTCCACCACCTGCACCGACGCCACACTCACAGAGACGTAAACGCCCCTTGTCTGACAATGCAGCCACTGCACCCCCTGCATCAACTCCACCCCTGCGGCAACATCAATGTCCCTCGATGGACACTGCAGCCACTGTACCTCCGGCACCACCTTCACCTCCATAGCGATGTGACCTCTCCTCAACAGACACTGCAGATCAA
>NW_010235720.1:1455-1750 GCF_000690775.1 Eurypyga helias
ATCGGGTTGAAAAGAAGGTTGTCTAACCCGCCAAGGTAAGGAGTGTTTTCGCATGGCTGGATCTTTGTAGCCAATTAGAAATAAAGATAGGGCGCGTGGACAGTGTAATGTAGCCAATTATGAAGGGGCTGCTGGCGCGTGGCACGGTGTAACACAATAAATATCCAGGCATTGTAATAAAGGAGACAGCTTTTGAGCTTGGAGCATACCTCTATGAGGACTTGTCATTGACTCTGCGCCCAACCTCCAGCGATCGTCTCCCTACAAGTCGTGCCCCATGTGAGGAACGACCTAC
>NW_010235721.1:0-1316 GCF_000690775.1 Eurypyga helias
TCTTAGCATGTTCTTAGCATGTCAAGAGCCCATCTGCACACCCCAGACCACTCAGAGAAGGGGAAGGCTCCTCCCATCCCCGTGTCACCGGCAGCCCTGGACCATGTCACCACCCCACATCCCTGTCACATATCTAAACACGTGCTTAGCATGTCCTTAGCGTGCTCTTGACATGTCAGGACTCACCCGCAACAGCTGATGCTCGACGCCACGTGGGGATGGTCCCCCCCGCGTGGCACTTGGTACTGGCTGCCCACGGGCATCACCCCACCCCCACACCCCTTAGCATGCACTTAGCGTGTCCTTAGTATGTGTTTAATGTGTTCTTAGCATGCTCTTAGCATGTCAGGAGCCCATCTACACAGCCCAGACCACCCAGAGAAGGGGAAGGTTCCCCCTGTCCCTGTGTCACCGGCAGCCCTGGGCCGTGTCACCACCCCGCGACCCTCTCACGTATCAAAACACGTGCTTAGCATGTCCTTAGCGTGCTCTTGACATGTCAGGACTCACCCGCAGCCGGCGGCGCTCGACAATGCTCGACGCCACGTGGGGATGGTCCCACTCGAGTGGTACTGGCTGCCCACGGGCATCACCCCACCCCCACACCCCTTAGCACGCACTAAGCGTGTCCTTAGTTTGTATTTAACATGTTCTTAGCATGCTCTTAGCATGCCAAGAGCCCATCTATACACACGAGACCCCATAGAGAAGGGGAAGGCTCCCCGTGTCACCGGCAGCCCTGGGCCGTGTCGCTGTCCCGCATCCCTGTCACGTATCTAAACACATGCTTAGCATGTCCTTAGCGTGCTCTTGACATGTCAACTCACCCGCAGCAGCTGCTGCTTGATACCACGTGGGGATGGTCCCCCTCCTGTGTCACTTGCTACTCACGAGCATCCCCCACCCTCCTACGTCTTAGCATGTACTTACCATGTTCTCAGCACATGCTTAACATGTTCTTGGAGCGTGCTTGGCATGTCAAGGCCCCTTCCACACGCCCCAGCCCACCCAGAAGAGAAGGCGGTTCCCCCATTCCGGCACCACCAGCACCGTGTCCCTACCCCCTGTCACAACACGCCTCAAACATGTCCTTAGTGTGTTCTTAGCGTGTCGGGACTCACCTGCAGCAGCAGCTGGTGCCTGATGCCATGTGGGGATGGTCCCGCTCAGGCGTCGCTTGCCACCCACACGCATCACCCCCGCCCCCTCACGCCTCAACGTGTGCTTAGCATGTACTTAGTGTGCGTTTAGCATGTTCTTAGCGTGTCAAGGCCTATCCCACCCAACCCAGACGAGGCGAACCCTCCCCCACCCCG
>NW_010235722.1:0-2433 GCF_000690775.1 Eurypyga helias
GCATTCCTCGGGAGAAGGTGCAGGCGTCAGCACTGCTGTTACACCCATGTATTTGGGATTTGGGTAAAACGCACAAAAAGTATCTCAAGCTGGCCCCTCGGACGCAGTTGTCACGGTGCAGCCGCGCGGGGAGGTGTTCAGAAGCCGGCCTGGCCTGGGAGGGCTCTGGTTTGCTATTTCTCAGGCTTAATGCAGGTTTTACACGGAAAAGTTGGCTGTGCGATGCGCTGTATTTTCAAATCCTATTTCCACAGGTACAGTCTTCCATTAATCCTAACTTTTTTAGGAGGAAGTGATTTGTTTCATTTCCAAGGCTTATTTAGAATCTTACATACGAAATGGAACAAGCACTTAATAATTTAATAACAAATGCCTGGTAGAAGTTAGAAAATTAGGCAACGTGTACTAGTAGGACAGTAGTTAAAAACTCATGGAATATATGAAAGCAAAAATTCTGTCTACAGGGCTAAGCATCCAATCATCTGGCTCTAATTCCCCCAAAAAAACCCAAACCCACACACTTGGATATGATACTAATAAAGTGAAAATAACAGTAATTTCCACTAGTTTTGGTGCTGCTAATCAGAAAACTCTGTGGGAAGAAGTGAAATTGTCAATTTATTGGACACCTTCTGGCCACAAGCTGGAAATAGTCCTCGAGTAGTGTCTGTGGGGAGCTGCCTAGGAGCAATCTGCGGCTTTGTTTCCTTCTCCGTAACAGATGGTTGCTGGCAGACTGGGCTTCTCATCGCTGCGTTCCCTCCGAACTTTTCTGGTTCTTGCATGTTGACGAAGCACGTCTCTTCCTAGTAAATTCAGTCCTCAAATTAAGAGATACCTGGGAAATACTTGGAAAGCACACAAGGGAACAGAAGGCTGTCATATTGTTGGCTTCTTCCAGAGAGAGAGGTGTTGAAGTATTCTTTGTACCAGAGGAGCGCAATAAAGAGCTGGAGAAGGTGCCTTTTTCCTTCTTTGTTTTTTTTTTTTCCTCTGCTTTTAACTAAATGGTACATAAAACATTGATTTTATAAAAGATTAAAAAAGACTGATCAGGTTTCAACAGGTTTTTGACTGGAAGGAAGTGTAGGTATGAAGTGGAAAAAATGAGTGTAAAGGAAGTCATAAGAAGCTCAAGAGGAAGGGAAAGATTGAAAATAATACTGGGTTGGATTTTCCTTCCTCCCAGGCCAGATACTGAGGCTACACCTTAAAAGTGGTCAAAATACCCTTACAAAATGCCTTCTAGTTTTTGGGTTTGTGTCGTTTGGGTTTTTTAGATAAAGAAGAGAGATATATGATTGCACACACAGACATGTATTTTTAGGGGTGCTTACATTTCTTATCCTTGAGAAGCAGGGTGGTCAGCCTGGAGCCTTTTTAGCTTCAAGCAGCTCTTCAGGAGCTCAAGTGCTGCTCTTGTGCTGAGGTTGTCTTACGTAGCCAGCGCAGAGCAGTGCCAAGGACTGTTGTAGGAAGACGTAAACCATCAGGAGTTCCTAAGGCAAACATCACCACTCACACTTGAGTCTTGTTGCAAGTCCAGTCCAGGCCTGTCCCAAACCAAATCTAGAAGCCCTGGTGAGCTATTGACATTTCCCACCCGCAAACTGGGAGATGTCTCCAGAAACCCTTCTGCGCTCCAAGCCCCGTTCCTTGCTGTTCTTGGTCATATGAAGAGTGTGATATGGTACTTACAGGATCACAACAATCTCCTGCGCAGGCGAATAGCTGGCAAATTGGACCGCACTAGCTGATGGCCATCCACCAGAACTTTCTCTGAGAGTGCTGTATGTTTTACCAACGTGCAGTTTTACCAGCAGGTCTCAAAACGACGTAAGCCCTGCTGATTAAAGCACACTGTACTCACAGGCAGAAATTTGTTCTACGGTTCAGTTCCAGTCTTACAGTTCAATACAATGCACAAACATGTTCTTTCACACCATCAGGAGGTGTCCAAATCTGCTTCGTATTCTGCTATCCCAGAGATTTAATTGTGTTCAGTGGATCAGTGCAGAATTCAGTTCTGTCAACACTAACAGCGATGTTAGACACAATAAGCGTATTTTTTCACTCTGACTTGCCAGATTTATTTACAAATTATTTTTTTCTACAATGCTGTATTAATTTTTTAACATATTTAATTATTTAACATTTTAACATATTTAATTTTTCATTCTTTAACAATATTTAATTAATTAATGCTCTATTATTATTTAACAGGTAACTGTCTCTAAAGCGTGGACATTTGATTTGAAATTTATTACAGATGAAGTCTGTAGATTAAGAGCATAAAGGCTCAGAAGACTGGTAAGAATCCTAGCCTTAAAGCTAGTATGTCTTAACCAGATGGTAGGATTTAGACAGGCTGAGAAATAAATAGCAAGTTCACACTTCTTAATATGAACAGGGTATGAAAACATTCAGTTCAGC
>NW_010235722.1:2464-13187 GCF_000690775.1 Eurypyga helias
AACCAATGCGGAATACAGAGGAAGCTCTTAAGGACTAGACAATATGTAGTGTACATATCTCTTGTGACATTGTACATTCAAATTATGTTCCTGAATGCTTATAATGCCGTATTTATACTGAGTATTCTATTTTTTTGTTTTGTGAGTTCTAAGTATTTTGCAAGCTGGTAGTATGATGAACAATCTAGTGAAGTCATATGTAAATCAGCATAGATGTATTCAGTTATATATGTGATTTTCCTATCTGTGTCAAGTGTATGTGGAAAGTGCTTTCCAAGACCTCCCTTGAATAGGAAGGGAAGGAAACCGGTGCCCTGTTTAAACAAAAAACGTAACAATGTTGTTTAGGGAGAGAGAGGAAACCAGCTTTGAAATGTATTATGAGTGCAACTCCATGTCACGGGCTGTAGGAGGAGGAAATCATTAGTTCAGAAAAATAAAGCAGCACTGGCATAACAGCCATGTGCAAATGTTAATAAGGATATGCGTATCAGCAAGGTGTGGGATAAGATTAGGAGGATGAATGTTAGTAATAAAGTCCCTCAAGAGTGGGTTGCCTTGCTGAAGGAAGAAGCTAATTTACAAGAGATTGTTGTTTCTGTTAATCAGATAGAGATACGTTTAGGAAAAGGAAACGTGGGGAAAGCCAGGGTGATTTTGTAAAAACAGACTTGATCACTGATGTCCTATTGTCTCAGCAGTGATTTTCCCTTTGTGATTGCTAATTACTGTGAACACTGTAGAGATAGTATGTTGAAGCACGGGAAGAACAGCAGTAGTGTTGCATTAATATTTGGACTGTATATTTGCAGTTGGAAGGTGAGAAGTAATGAAAATGCAGGTTTCCATGCAGGAATGTTATACAGTATGTCAGAGTCCTCGTGGCTCGTAGCCTAACTTGCTCTGGCTGTCTGAATGTTTGACAGTGCCGGCATACACGTTGGCAAATAAGACTTCTAAAAATACATTTCACAAATCATCCATTCCAGCTGTCAGGGTGAGAACAGTCCTTTTGTCCTGCAGCCCTGGACAACTGAAATCCTATTTCAGACAAGTGAAATTTAGTTATTTGCTGCCTGACTGGAAAGTTGCTGACCTGTGCTTTATACCCCTCAGCACACTGACCGACCATTGTGTCCAACCTGAGGCTTGAAATGAAAATTGGCCTCTTGCCCAGCTTCTTTGGAAACACTACCAAATGGCAAAAGAAATGCGTGGCTAGAGCCCCCAGCCTGTTGTTTGGAAAAATTCCTGCCCGTTACCTCCACAGGGCAAGTCCCACTTTGGAAAGAGAGAACATGACTAACTATATATGGCCACCTAAAAATAAAAACAGGGACAATCACCTTTTCTTGTCAGACAAATCAAAGATCCAGGTCACCTTAAAAAATCCTAGGCTGCAAGCCAGTGATACTGGCTAGAGGGAAAATAAATATAAATGTATAAATCTTTTAATCCTAGATGGATCCGTCCAGTTTTGAGCAAAGTGAATGGAGGCCATTGACTTCAACGGACGTCGCATGTGTCCCATGACCTTCTAGTTTATATATTTAGACTCCCCATACTAATCTTCTCTTCCACAGGTCTGATGTCATCACCATTATTATAAGCAGAACTTGTCACTTGATTGACAGCAAATAACCTTTCCAAAAAGTAGCCAACGAGTAAGAATGTTTTGTAAGAGTGACATATGATCATGACTGCCTGCAGTCCGTTTTTGTTTACAGGCAGTGGAAGAATTTCAGGTATTTTTAAGGTCAGTGTCCCTAGTGCAGTGATGAAGGAGAAGATGTGTTTGCTTTTAAAGTGCTGTTCTGCTTTAAAACTGTCTTCCAGTCGTGCTCAAGTTGAGGACTAGACTCTGAAATAAATCCTCTGCCTGTTGCCACCAGCTAGACAGGCACAGGAACGGAGTACTCCCAGCTGCGTGAACTAAATGGTCACTGGCATTTCTTATTTTTGCTTCAGGAAGTCAACTACTTAAACATATGTATAATTTTTTTTGAGTGTCTGGTGATTCAGATGTCTGGGATCTCATTTTGCTTGTTTTCTTGAAAACTTTCACAAAAAGGAATCAGTTTGCAAAACCACAAAAATGTACTTCTCAGCCAGCTGCGGTACAATAGTTTGCATGGCCATCTAAATGCTGGAGAAGTGTTTGTGTTTTAAAAAATTCTTCTTCTGAGTACAAAGGGATTATGAATTCGTTATTAGTTAGCCTTTAGCAGTTGGCTTGGAACTGTCCAAAGTAGGCAGCAAATATGGAGGTGCTGAGAGAATATTTGTGAGTCACCAAGAAATGTTGTTGACATTTTGTAATACTAGATCTTAGGAGGTTGTTATAAACCAGATCTGCTGTAAATGTGTGAATGAGAACTAGACTGATTCTTTTTTTTTTATTCAGAAGTGAATATGGCATTTAAGTATATTCCATTGCAAGGTCATGACTAAGAGTAAAATGTAATTCTATGTAGTTGTCCCACTTATCAACAGGAAATTTAAGGCTTCTAATACAATAGAGTTTAAACACTATTTAAGAAGAAGTGAAAGAAAATTTAGAATTAATTCTAGAACATTTATAAACAGGTATAGAAAAATAGTATCCCTCCCACTAAATGTTCGAAATTGGAGGCTACTTGCCAAATTATGATTTGTTTGGTTGACCTTGTACGACTAATTGCAGTAAGATGTTATGTATGTCTCAGATAAGAGAATTTGACTCTTTTGGGAGTCTTACATTGGACACATAATTCTTATTTTAATAGTCTATAGTAAACATGTTACCATATGAAAGGTGAATTTTAAATTATTTATTTTAGCTTATGTTTATAGAAATACACAAAAATTCTATGTGTTTATAAATATATAGAAACATTTAAAGTGGTCCAGAAAGAGGCCTAAATTGTAGTTTTAAAGAATTACCACATGGTAGTTCCTGCAACAGAGGATTGTTGCAGGGGGACTGAACGGGGGACTGAATGCTATTGCATTGCTTTAATTTCTGTTAGGGCACTGTAACAAAGGCAACTTCATTTCAATGGCCTTGGTGGTACTGGTATTACCTTTTGCCTATAGACATTATTTTGTACTGTGGAAAACTGCCAAATAAGGAGTAATTTCGTAATGGAGAACATGGAATTATGAAAGTAGGTTGAACAGGATAACAGAGAAACAAGTAAGATTATCTCATGGTTGAAACTTGGCTAAATTATTTGATAGCATACAGAAAAGTGTGGTAGATAAAGTTGTGACCTGCTGCCGGCATGACATGTAAATGAACTAGTCTTTTCTCTAGAATTTCTTCATTAATTACAGAAATACTCAAAGGCCCCAACTGGGATTGGGATTTAAGTAATCCACTTACAGGAAGGCATTTCCCAGGAACAACAAAATATGAGACTGACAAAGCTTCCTTCATAAATGACCCTTCAATACAGAGCCTCTTTTGGGTGTCCTGTCCAAACCAGTCCACGTCTCCTGGTGACATCATGAAATGTGAGATGCCTATGAGCTAGTCTTTGGCCACGATGGAGCTTTGGCCACCAGTCTGTCCTATGCTTGAGAAGATTTTCAGGATGTTGACAGAAGAGTGGGACTTACCTACTAAAACTTGGCAACCCAGTCTCCTCTGCTTTCCAAGGGACCAGTGCAATGCTTGACTGGCTGAGCACTGTTTTCCTCTGGCTCCAACAGGAGAGCCAACACAGCTGACCTCAGCGGCCGGTTTCAGGTTCTTGACTTGTTTAGTCAGCTTCTACAGCTTTCATATGTTCCCTGTAACTGCAGCCAAGAGGGTATTTGGTTTGTGTGCACTGTGGTCCACCACTTGCGCCCGGTTCTCCTTGATATATCAGACTTCAGGCTTGAGGAGCTCACTCTGCTCATCACTAAGCTGATGATACAGTGACCAGTGCTTTTTTTGTTTGTTTGCTTCCTTTTTAAACATCCTCAGCCAAAATTGTACACAGCTGGCAGTGTTATTAGATGCAAATATCCTGCACTGCTGGACCCATGCCAAGGATGCAAGAGCAGGTCTCACGGCGTCTACAGTTCACTCTACTGTTGTCTTTTTCACAGCCCAGAAATTCCTTGTTTGAGTACTTGTTTGCTTGAAGTTTAAGGGCTGAAATTACTTCTCTGGCTTCCCACAATAATTTTAGATCCTCCTCCATCTTCCAAATGTGCCAGGGCATCTACAGCCCTTTATGTCTGAGAGGGCTAGTTAAAGGTGCTCTCTGGATCCCCTGTCTCAGTTTCTACGTCCTCCTTGTTTCACGAAGCACGTGCAAACCTCTCTACTGTCGTTTGGCTCCAAAGGTCCTGATTTCTCTGTCATTAATATAAATTGTATGTAGCTTTGTTGAAATTGGTCGGGTTTTTTGCATCTTCTGCATCACATCAATTGCAGTATTGAAAAGGAGGTATAAAAAGCTACCAAGTCTGTATCAGATATCACTGTTCGTGCTGGTGTGAGGCAGGAAACAAAATATCAGTCCCACAAGGACTGCACATACGGAGTATGGAACTCCTGTGTCAGTTGTCGTATCTGTCGGTGCGAGGGACCAGGAGACACAGCCCTGTGGTAGCAACTGACCATTGCGGTTAGAGGGGAAGAAAGACCCTCAGCTTTGTGTGTGCACTGCTGAATAATGTGAAGCAGCAGGTAAACAGTGCCTACAGGTGCATTTTTTTTAATTTCACATTGATGAATAAAGCTACTATAACCCAAATATATATATACTCCAGATCCTCTTAGGCACACAGCATCAAGCCAGCACATACTAAAAAGTAAGGGAGTAGTAATCCAATGTGTAGGCCATACAAAATCAGTTGTTTCCTGTTGCTGGATTTTGCATATATTAGTTTTCTTTTGGAATTCCAAGAGTTAGAGTGGGGAAATGATATGACATCGATCTTTCAAAGTTAAGCTTTGATAGTGGTATTGAGTGTCAACACACGGTATATACATCTCAAGGATCTTCGTAATTCCAAGAGTTGGAAGATGAGAAGGCAATAAACAATAGGATACAGAGTATGCTCTTTTTTCTTTTTAACAGGAGAATATTTCAGACATGGTGATGTAGTTGGCAGATGTTCAGTTTAGCATAAAAGAAAAAGGAGAAGAAAAGAGATTGAAATGTGTAGTCATATAGGAAATAAAAAACATAATTAGTATGGGAACTAATTAGTAAGGGAACCTATTGTGAATTTATCACAATAAAGTAACTTATGCTAGCTTTCTCTAAGTAAGCTAAATACATGCTCTCTCAGTATGAAATAAAGGTAATGTAGAATGATAAGACAATAATTTTTGATATTTCATTAATGCTAGCTGTAATCAGTTTTTATCCAGCTCAAAGACAACCTTAAAACGTACCAAGAAACACAGGTACACAAGTGTATTTGTCTTATCTTTAATTGTACCACAGATATTGTGAGGAATAAATGAGTTACCAGTTTTTACGAATATTGATATGATAAAAATACATAGAGTTGATTTGTCATATTTATATCTCTCTTTCATGACACCAAAGGCTACAAATAGAAGAAGATGGTAGATAAACTGCAATACCATTCTGAGTTGGGGTCACAATGCAGATCTAAATATTTTCTCTTCTATACAAATTCGGAGGCAATTCTGTCATGTCACAGAGACGGTGTCAGATAATAATCATAAAAGTAGTGAAAAACATCTATTATTGTGCTCTTAAATTAAAATGTGCAACAGGCACATCGATCCCCCAATCTACTCCATATTGCTTCTGGAGAACAGATCATCTGTAGAAGGGGTGAGGTAGCATTATTTGCTATTTCCTGGAACGGTTGCCCACAGACATGAGCTTGACCCCTGTGCCAACTAACAGACTTGATGATACGCAGGGTGACCCCGATGAGGGCTTCAGAAAAAGTAGGATCTGGGGACTAGAGACATTTGTCCCTGAGAGGAGTTGTGGTTTTCTCCTCATATGGATTAAATAACATGCTGACAGTCTTCAGAGTTGCTAATTTTGGCCTTCTGATTGCAAGTTGCATGCAACTTTATGTTTTGCTTCATCTCACAATTCTAGGAATGGTGGTTTCCTGAGACAATCAAGCTCGTAATACTTTGGGACACTCTGTTACGGTTTTTGTGCATGTAGATTTGGCAAACAAGCACAGTACATAATAAGAAAGAAGTTCAATCTGTAGTGGTTTTATACCCTATGTTTTTAAGGGTGTGTAATCATTGTTCAAAAAAGATACAAACAGAAATCTTTGTAAGCTCATTCCTCCAGCTGTACAGTGGTGTACATGTAATTTGGGGGTTTCCAGCCATAACTATCGTAGCAGTAACAAAAGATATTTAAAGCCTGTTAGCTTCGGTCATGTTTTTACTTGATGACTGTAAAAATCATGGTGCTGATCTCGCGGTGAGATCCATTTACACATACGTCTCATTGGAGGCCCGGGACTTGCAGTCAGTATAATTCCATTCTGTGTCTAATTACACTCCTAATTTACATAAAATAAATGTGGACATTTGTTTCAAGGTCAGCAATTTATGAATTAAGATTTGTAAATATCCTCAAAGTCCAATTCAATAGTAATTTGAAAGCCTCAAAAATGCAAAGATCCGGAGAGTTTTCCCCCTGTAAAACTGTATGGTAGCATGAAGGATGAGGTACAAAGTTGTATCTGTAATTTAAGAGCCTGCAATTATTTGCATTGCAGTCATTTGTGCCCTCTGTATGACCACCACACCTTTTTGAATTCTAGGAGTCTGGTAATATACACAAGCAAAAAAAAAAAAAAACCAGGCAGGTTTTTCAAACTACCTGTAAAAAGAACAACATTAACATGCAGATCTGTTTTAAAGGATTCAGCCTACAGAACCGGGGTTTTGAAGAGATAGTGGCAAAACAATTGGGCTCATCTGATATGCACAGGAAAAAATGTCAGCTTGAAGGTTGACAAGATCTGCATTACCAGAGAACTTCCTTGAACTGAAACAAGTGGCAAGATGGGCTGATCTCTTAAAATATTAATAGTAAATTTTGGTGATACATCCTCATTATCCTTTCATTGATGCACATTCATTAAATTGCAATGATAATAAATCGTGAGAGATTAAGTTCATAAATGAATGTCAAAGGACTGTTACTGGGTGTTTTAAGACCCCGAGATTTGTTTGGCATGTAGCTGAACAATCATTTATCTTTGCTGACAGCCTGGTTTACGTTACTAGACTATGTGCTGCTGTACACCAAATGGCATTGTCCAATTGGGGTTTATTTTTAGGCTGCTTTGTAGCAGATGCAGACTGGCACATCACTGCTTACTCCAGTGATGTGTGTTACATTCCCAGCAGGAGCCCCACTGAGAAGGGAGGAAGGAAACTAGTCGCAGAAATGATAGCGGCGCAAAGCCCAAGTCTCCAAACTCTGCGTTAGTGGGTCAGCTGCCAAGAACTGCTATGTGTGAATGGTGCTTTAAAGCTGCCTTTGCTTCCCATTAGGGACTCGGCTTGCAGTCGAAAAATCATACATAGGGAATTTGCTCGAACTTTGAATTAATATGCAGATATCCAAAACAGCGGGCGTTACCTCCTATTTGATGATGCAAATTCCTGACCCTCAGACATGTTATCCACTGCAGCAACAGTGAACATGTAAAGTAGTAAGCATATTTTAAATAATATATTCCAAGAGCGTGGTTCTGCTGCTTTTAAGATGAACAGCAATCTGTGTTAAACTTACTAGGAGTAGATCAGATCCCATGACGAAAAAAGATGTATTTTCTAGGAACCAAAGTAACTTAAATTTCTGTATTACAACATTTCCACTGTGAAGAGCACTTTCAACCTGGAAGTACGTAGCATTTTCTCGAAATAGTATGTTTTAAGACCTTTCCTCTCTGCTGTATAGTGTATGTGCAAAATAAGTACAATATGTAATGTTTATATAATTATGATTACACAATTATAAGAATATTTAATTAATGCTAATATAATGTATAATAAACATAACAATTACATGAAAGAGCAATAGCTATGGGAACTGACATAATTCCACCAACATTAACATGAATTTCCCACTGTTTTCAGTGGAACCTTATTTCACCTAACTGATTGGCTCGCCTTATAAAAACAGGAGACGACGGCGACTGGATCACAGACCTGCAAACCAGACTTTTGCCATGACTTCTGTGAACCTGGCAAGTGCTTTCTCTGTGGGTATGGTCAAAAAGTATACGTGGTTTAACAACTCGCTAGCCTTCCGCATGAAATCACAAAATCTGCTTGTGTGCTTTTTAGATGAGTATTTTCCCTGACGGTTTGTCTTATTAGTGCGACACCATGTGACGGCTACACTTGACTCCCAGCCGTACTTTGGTTCAGGCTGACCAAGGAGCAGCAGGCCTCGTGCCCTGCGGGGAACCTGCGAGCTGGAAAGCTCCCGGCTCACGTACAAGGGAGCAAAGGTGCTGCGGAAAAATATTTTGAAAGGTGGTTTTGAAGGCCAAAACCGCGAGATAACCAAAGTAGAGAACAAGATACCAGCGCTAAACCAAAGACATCTATATCATCTATACTATTAACTAGAAGCCAACTACTTCACTCTGTAAGTATTACCACCAGGATGAGCTCTCCCAGAACCGCAGCTGGACTGCACAGCAGGTGACCCTCTGAGCAGGGATGCCTCTCAAGGTTTGCGATCCCTTACCTGAGGGTAAGAGATCCTTCCTTGCCCAAGGCAGAGAGATCCCTTACTGGTGACAGATCCTCGGTAAGTGGCATGCTGAATTAATAGAATGAAACATTATGAATCCATGTAGCCCCTCAGTAGTAACTTATAAACTTTGTATAGATGATGCCATCAGACATAAACTGTTGGCCAAGTCTGAGACTAAGATTGGATCTCACTGCACCTAGACCCCATAAGGAGTTTGGAGAGTAAGGGGTCCACTCCGAACCTCGTGACTCAGCAAGAGGGTCTGCCTTACCCTTCTCCATCTCTGATCTCTGTGTGAATCATTCTAACTCGATTCTAACTCAATTTTCCTTTGTATGGTTCTTCCACGCAGGAATTAAGGTGAACCTTGCCATCGAACTTACTGAACCTTGGTAAACCACTCTTAAACTTTGTTAAATTCCATTGAATGTATTGAACCCTGTCAAATTATTATTTTACCTCAATAAAATATATTCCTGCTTCTCTCTTTTGAAGGAGGTGCATTCCACTCATCCACAACGCACCGCTAAGGCAGTTAGGAAAGAGCAAGCTTCCTGGCCACTGCATCGTTAGTAGTTCATTGTAATTCCTGAATTTCTATTCATTTTCATATTTAAATCAGCATTAGTAACTTTTAATACTAAATGGCTAAGGCTAGCAACTAGTAAATAGGTATCTTTAGTGAAACTGTAAACCAAAGGTAATAGAAAAATCAGAGGAGGCACCATTGCTGGTCTTCCAGTCGCCTTTCAGAGTAAAAATCTTACAGTAGCTGCTCTGCCTGTAAAGGGAAAGAAACACTGACTTGCAAGAGACAGGGTGAAGTTTGTATGCAATGTCTAAAAATACTCCCGATGGAATTCACCTGTCAGTATTGATTACACAAAAAAAGCAGAAGCAGCTTTCTGCATACAGTTGGCTCCCCAGAATACATGAAAAGGACACGTGCGCTCCGAGCTGCATTGGTTTAGCCACGGGAACCTGGATGATTGCAGGCCATCATCCGGCAGTCCTGATCCAGCGGGAATCTCGGCTGCTTTTGGAAGGGGCAGTCCCCCCAGGCCCTCAGTGCAGACTTCACTGCTGCTTGTGCTGCACATGCAGTCACGCTCTTGATGCTATGTGCTAAGCCAGGTGATGAGGCTTGCATAACAATCTTCTGCTGTGTGTCAGCTTTTTTTGCCAGAGGTCTTTGGGAAAAGAGAAAGATTTTTGCATGGACGCTAAGCTGGGGTCCAAGTAAGCAGTCTGATGCTCCACAGTGTCATCTGCAGCTTGAAAACAACTATTGCATGGGCTCTGACTTTATTGCCATTGGAATCATTGGTGTCTGAGCATTTCCAGTTGTGTTCTTGTATTAATTTTTATGGCACAGTTGCCAACTGACCATGCAATTTTAGCCCCAAGTCACATATCCCTATCTGATTTTGCATTCTTCAGGTAAGTGTTCTTGACCACCACTAAAAGCTCTGATTTCTGTAGCAGTGGACATTACTGAAAATTCGTAGTTCTTTGCTTCCTATGCAGAACACCACCCTTGGTTTCTGTAGTATTTGATATAACATAATCATAGAATCATAGAATCACAGAATGGTTAGGGTTGGAAGGGACCTTAAAGACCATCCAGTTCGAACCCCCCTGCCATGGGCAGGGACACCTTGCGCTCCAAGCCTCACCCAGCCTGGCCTTGAACACTTCCAGGGATGGGGCATCCACAGCTTCTCTGGGCAACCTGTTCAATAATGGTAAATTATAAATTAATTCCCTGCCTTGTTGAAATCCATTGTACTCAAGATGAATGTATTCCTATGCTACCAAAGCAGATATAAATCCAGTAGCCAGTAATTGTTTCATATAACAAAAAACAGTGGTCTTTAATAAAGCCAAGACATTTTAGAGACGCTGTGACTTGGTAGCTTTAGCAAAACAATAGTTAAATAAAGAGGAGATTTGTTTCTGTGCTAATAGAAGTTATACAGTGTTACCACTTTGTCCAGCTCCTGGACAAAGTG
>NW_010235723.1:0-530 GCF_000690775.1 Eurypyga helias
CTACCAAGGACCTGGGCGTATCGGATTCACTCGGACTTTCTCCCCCACTCGACAGTGAGAACCAAGGTCACGTCCCGCTACGAGATGGCCTATCGCAGCACCACGGCTCAGGAGGAGGCAGCGCTGGATGCGGCCACCGCACGAGGTACCAAGGCGAGGGGGTAGGGGAGCGGGCTCCTCGGAGGCTGGTTGAGCAGAGGACTCTGCTGTATCTCAGGGTGGGACAGGGATTGGTGTGATTCCCACCCTTCCCTCCATCTTCCCCAGAGGCTGACGCTGCGCTGCACCCGCTGCAGCACTCCTCGTTGGGCTCCCTGACCATGTACGTGGTCCCCGAAACCTCCTCTCTCCTGCCTCAGGTAGGGAGCAGCGCCCTGCGGTGCCAGCCTCGGCGTACTTCACCCCTCGAAGGTGCCGTGGGATGGGGGAGCATCCGTCCCCAGGCTGGCGCAGGTGGCACCGTGCTGTTCTCTGGCCTGTTGGCAGGAGCCAGCCCTGCTCCCGGCCCTCACCCCTGCCCCTTCCCCAGG
>NW_010235724.1:0-23391 GCF_000690775.1 Eurypyga helias
GGGTTCCAGTAACGATCCCTGTGGAATGCTGCTCGTCACGGGTCTACACTCAGACCACTCTCTGAATGTGGCCATCAAGATAATGATAAGATCCTTATCCATTGAGCGGTCCATGCGTCAAATCCATGCCTCTTCAATTTAGAGATGTCAGTCCCTTTGTACCAATCACCTCTTCCTTTTCCATGTCCCTCAGCATGGTTTGCAGGAGGATCTGCTTCATGATCTTACCAGGCACAGAGGTGAGACTGACTGGCCTGTAGTTCCCCAGTTCCTCCTTTTTTCCTTCTTTAAATATGGGGCTTATATTTCCCCTTTTCCAGTCAATGGGAACTTCACCAGACTGCCATGACATCTCGAATATGATGACATTGGTTTCACAGCCCCATCTGTCAGTTCTTTCAAGACCTGTGGATGTATTCCATCAGGTCCCATGGACTTGTGCACCTCCAGGTTCCTCAGGTATTCCCAAACCTGATCCTCACTGACCATGGGCAGCTCTCCATTCTCCCAATCCCTGCCTTCCGTGTCTCTGGGGGTATGGCTCGTGCCCTTGACAGTGAAGACCGAGGCAAAAAAAACATTATGCACATCTGCCTTCTCCATATCCTGGGAAACCAGCTCTCCCATTTCCTTCCTCAAAGGGCCCACATTTTCCCTGATCTTCCCTTTGCCCTATGTACCTACAGAAGCCCTTTTTGTTGGCCTTGATGTACCTGGCCAGGTTCAATTCTGTCAGGGCTTTGGCTTTCCTAACCTGATCCTCTCACTTGTCGGACAACTTCCCTGGAATCTCCCAGGCTCCCTGTCCCTGCCTTTACCCACTGTAGGCTTCCTTTGATTATAGGAGGATTGTAACTTTTCTTTCCTGTTTAATCAAGGTGAGGATTGCAGACTCTGTTCTCTTGTTGCAGTGGGCTCGCTGTACAGAAGACTTCTAAAGTGTTTTCTGTATTTTGTGTGCTTTCTTGCATAAAACCATTTGAGGATTAATTTATTCCTTTCACAGAAGTTTTTGTTGCTGCTGTTTTTTTTGTTAATTTTTTTCATCTCTGGTGAATCTGGTACAATTTTTAGCAACAAGTATTGTGTGATCACTAGATAACGATTATTGCCATTGGCCTTGTGCAGATGACATGGTTCCAGCAGTCTCTAACAGCCACCACAAGCGGTGCCTGGTTTCACGTGGGTGGCTCATTGTGAGGTTGCAGAGCTGTCATGAGTCCGTGCAGTGTGCTGCATTAGAACATGCAGTCAGATCTCTTGTTCATGTATGTTTGCTTATTATTTACGGAATGAGGTTTTGGCACTAGTTAAAAGAAGTATCAAGCTTGTGGTTTTGTCATGTTGTGTTCCTTCTCTGCTTTGGTTTGCAAGAAGATGCTCGGCTTCCTAAATTTAGCATTATTATGAAAAATTGATAGCCCCAAAGGAGGCCATCGGGAGAAGAACAGAAAAGCATCTCTGTGTGATCCAGCCATTGTGTATGACTTTAGCCAGCTTACCTTCCATCCTTGTGCTTGAACGCCGTGCTGTGGCAGGCCAGCTCCGGCATAGGACACTCTGCAGCGCGTAAGTGTGCACCGGAGCCAGGTTACCTCTTCCTTTCCGTGAAGAGGAGTGTCTGCTGGCACTTGTACTGTCACGATTACCTCTAAACAGCTGTGTGGCAATTCGATGCTCATTTGGCCAGTCAGTGATCAAGGTGCCCTGAGTTAAGGAGCTCAGAAGACAACAGATACGGGGATGGGGCAAGAGGGACTGGTGGTGGGGCACTGTGTTTATATCAAGTGCTTTTCAGAATGGCTCTGCTTACAGAGTGTGTCTCTATGTCCCCTTCACCTCTGCAGCTGGAGACAGGACCGTAGGGTGTACCCACCATCCCTACAGACTTCTCATACCTGGTTTCCTAAAAAGCCTTAAATAAAGAGACTTGAGCTGCATTTTCAATACAACCATAAATACCAAACCTGAATTAGTATCAAGGTCTTAAAGTCATGTCCCCCATTTTAAGAAAATTGGCAAGTAACCTGGTTTATAGTACTAGAATCCACTTAGTTCTTAACTGCGTTGCGGTTAAAAAACCCAGAATGGGCAATACATATATGAAGCGTTATGGAAACAGTAACTTTTTCTTTTAAGTTGCCTTTCTACTTTTTGGGGGGAAGATGTAATGGACATTCTTGCACAATCCTTTTTCAGAATAAGTCTGGTAGTTTTTTTCTGTCATCATATTTATTTATTTTACAGACTTGAAGTGTATTGCCTGTTATTATGACTGGTACATAAGAAAGTGTACATGGAGTGCTAGTCCTTGCTCTGTTTCCTGATCTGTTTCTCTTCCTCCCAGAGGAAGGTGCTTTCTGATGTGAATTACCTCAGTCCATTGCATAAATCTGCTTCTTTGGTATTAGAATCTAAAATTCAGCCGTGTACGTATGTATGTATCTTCTGGTGGATGTTCCTTCCTGTTGTCATCACCTAACACAGACAAGGTTTCAAATTTCATCATTAAAACTCTGCAGTCACTATTTGCTGGCTAACACAAAAGAGTCTGGGTAAATGTAAAATATTTCTACTGAGGGGGCTTTTTGAATGTTCTGTACAAACGCTTTATCTTAAAGACTAGATGGTAGCCTAAGGTAAGTACAAAACGCCTGTGAAGACTGTTCACCTTTTGGGGTGTACTCTCTGAAGACTTGAACGGGTGACTGTGTAAGATTGCTGTACTTACTGTTGATCCTGGGCTTAATGTGTGCATTTCTCCTCAGAGCCATGTTCATGAGCGGGCTGAGTGAAAGTAAACAAACACACGTACACCTGAGGAACGTGGATGCAGCCACTTTACAAATTATCATAACTTACGCGTACACGGGTAACTTGGCAATAAGTGACAGCACAGTAGAACAGCTTTATGAAACGGCCTGCTTCTTACAGGTAGGAATGTTTTGTTTTGAGTATGAAATAACTGCTGCCAATCTCGGAGCCATTTTTAAATTTATCTTGTTTTCTGTTTAGTCATTTAAAAATCCTCCCGTTTGGTTTGCTCAGTTGCTTGCCAGAGAGGTTTCCTGATCTTGCTTGCTGGTCCCACGGAGGGTGGTAGTGAGACGGTGCCACTCCTCCCGTTCAGAAAATTAGTTTCTCCAGCAGACGTAACGGTGTGACCTCCTTGATCCGCAGGAAGCGGTTGAGCAAGTCGCCGCTCTATTTCTGCATATAGGTGGTATTCCAGGCCTGAACTCCTGCGTTTGACACTGAACGCAGGTACTTTTACCTGCTGCAGGCACGTGAAAGACTGGATTGTGTGCAGTAGTGCTGAACGTGTTCCTTCTTTGCGTTGCAGGTAGATGACGTGTTACAGCGGTGTAGAGAATATCTCATCAAAAAAATTAATGCGGAGAACTGTGTGCGTCTGTTAAGTTTTGCTGATCTCTTCAGCTGTGAAGAGCTCAAACAGAGCGCAAAAAGGATGGTAGAGCACAAGTTCACAGCTGTGTACCACCAGGAGGCTTTCATGCAACTGTCACATGACCTACTGATAGATATCTTAAGCAGTGACAATTTAAATGTGGAAAAGGAGGAGACAGTTCGTGAGGCTGCTATGTTATGGCTGGAGTACAACACAGAGTCACGGTCACAGTACTTGTCCTCTGTTCTTAGCCAAATCCGAATCGACGCACTTTCGGAAGTCACGCAGAGAGCCTGGTTTCAAGGCTTACCCCCTAATGACAAATCCGTGGTGGTGCAAGGACTGTACAAATCGATGCCCAAGTTTTTCAAGCCCAGACTTGGTATGACAAAAGAGGAGATGATGATCTTCATTGAAGCTGCTGCTGAAAACCCTGGTAGTCTTTATTCTTCTGTCTGTTACAGCCCGCAGGCAGAGAAGGTTTACAAACTCTGCAACCCCCCTGCGGACTTGCATAAGGTTGGGACGCTTGTGACTCCCGACAACGACATCTACATCGCGGGTGGGCAAGTTCCTCTGAAAAACACAAAAACCAATCACAGTAAGAGCAGCAAACTCCAGGCTGCCTTCAGAACTGTGAATTGCTTTTACTGGTTTGACGCACAGCAGAACATGTGGTTCCCAAAGACCCCGATGCTCTTTGTTCGTATAAAGCCGTCCCTGGTCTGCTGCGAAGGATACATCTATGCAATTGGAGGAGATAGCGTCGGTGGAGAACTCAACAGGAGAACTGTGGAGAGATATGATACGGAGAAGGACGAGTGGACCATGGTGAGCCCGTTGCCTTGCGCGTGGCAGTGGAGCACGGCAGTAGCAGTTCACAACTGCATTTATGTAATGGCACACAACTTGATGTACTGTTATTTTCCCAGGTCAGATGCTTGGGTAGAAATGGCTATGCGACAAACAAGTCGGTGTTTTGCTTCAGCTGCTGCTTTTGGTGACAAAATATTCTATATTGGAGGACTGCATATTGCCAGCAATTCTGGTATAAGGCTCCCAAGCAGTACTGTAGATGGGTCTTCCGTCACCGTGGAAATCTACGACGTGAATAAAAACGAATGGAGAATGGCAGCCAATATCCCTGCCAAGCGGTATTCTGACCCGTGCGTCAGAGCCGTTGTCATCTCTAATTCTTTGTGCGTCTTCATACGAGAAACCCACATGAATGAGAGGGCGAGGTATGCCACCTATCAGTACGACCTGGAACTCGACCGCTGGTTTCTAAGGCAGCATATATCGGAACGTGTGCTGTGGGACTTGGGGAAAGACTTCCGGTGCACTGTAGGAAAGCTGTATCCGTCTTGCCTTGAAGAGTCCCCTTGGAAGCCTCCAACGTACCTCTTCTCGCCAGATGGAGCTGATGAATTCGAGCTGGATGGGGAGATGGTTACTTTACCACCTGTATAGCTCCCAGAGGAGACTGCACAACTGATTCTGCGCTCAGTTACCTTGACATAAATGGTTGTGAAAGAACAGGTCTGGAATCAAATGTTAAACCTGTCTTTCACGAGTTGTATTTTTACACCCTACTCAACACTTGCCGCCATTCAGTATGGGTCAGTGAAATGAGCAGAGATGCTTCCGTAATCTGAAATACTATTACCTGGTAATTGAGAGACGTGTGTGTATATCATGAGCTTAAGCATCTGCCTTGTCTAAAGAATTAATTCCTAGTCCTTTGAAGTCTCGGTTCAGGAAAGCTAGCTTCAGAAAAAAGTAGTTGCCCTTTCTAGGATGATGTCACACCTCTTGAGCGTATCTTCCAGTTATATTTGAACTACTTCTGGATACTCTACTTAAGTGCTAGTTACATAATTGTCAGTGTGGCCTATTTAAGGGACTGTGCTGCACTTACTTAATACTAATATCCATGTTGGTATAGTAATGCCATTATAAGAAAAAGAAACAAATCCCATGGATCTACCTGTGGTAGGAAGGGTAGATCTTCCATTGTATGGTAACATGCAGGGCAAAATGACTGCAGGTTCAGTCAAGCTATATTATTAGGTGCATGTATTCTATTTTCACTAACTTATACCTGTCTATTTAGAATACAGGTCTTCCAAGCAGCTGGTTAGTTTACCAGGTATGGACTTAAGTTGCTGGGCTTGCAATAGGAATTGTCAGCCCTCATAGTGCGGGTCTCCGTGGAGCTTTAATCAGTAAAGGTCTCCACGTTCTGTATTACAGTAACATTGGCTCATGTATATTACTTCCTGCTGCTGATGTATTTTTCCATTGTAAAGCAAAGTTTTAGTGTGGATTAACCAGGTCTTTATTTTCTGTTAATTTAATAACAAGCATTACTGTAGTGTGATTGTGTATAGATATCCCTTAGCTATCAGGTTTTTTACTCTGGGGGGGTTGGGGGGGAAGCAAAACTGTTCAGGAATTATCCTGTGCTCGGTGTGCAGGAGAGCAGATGATTAGTGCTGCTCTGGCATTAATCCCAGGAACCACTAGCAGTAGCGGGGTGCCGCCAACCTAACATGAACACAGGTGCTTCATGACAGACCTTACTAGCATGTCCAGCTGCATCATGTTCTGGCACTGTATTTTGAATGACATTAATTTATTAAAAAAGACATCCCAACTGTGTCCGAGCGTGCTGTCTGGTGGGAGGGGGTCCTAACTCTGTCCGCTTCGCCACAGGCACGCTTCTAGCGAGCGCTTCATTGAAGGCCACTTGAAACAGTGAAGGTGCAAAAAGCTTGGAGACAGCTACAGCAGTTGGCTGTGCGTCGTGGTCAGGGAACGCTGGCAGTGGGGTATCGAAGTCGACCTGAGGATCGTGGAGAGCTTGACTCCCTTGCTGTCATTTTTGTAAGCCAGCACTTCTCCCGTCATGGGACAGACTGCTCTACTGGAAGTGACAAACAACAGGCACCGAGGGGAGGTAACAGGGAATCTTTTCCACACGCTCAGAAGATGGGAGGCCTATTTTCAGCCTTTAATATAGAAAGCAAGTTTATTTACTCCATTGTCCGGTCTGTCACTGACTTTTCCTTAATTCTGTTTCTTATTCCAGTAAATACAGCTTTCAACAAAGACACCACCTGTGGATTTACACTTTTGTCTGGAAAAGATTTACACTTTTGTCTGGAAAAGAGAATTAAAAACTGTTCCTAATGCTTGTGGCATTTTGTTCCACGTAAGCATTTATGGGACCCAGAATAACCATGGCTCCAACAGAAAGAGGCAAGCTACTGATTTTTTTTTTTTAAATTAAGGTGACATAAGATGTTTGCATTTACCATTGCAAACATCTGAATTGCTTAGGTAAGAGGGGAAAAGTGACTCCCTCAGGATCCTGCTGGTAGGTCTGGTTATATTGCTTTCATGGTAGATGGACCTGCAGTTCCAGGCACTGTATACATGAAAAGAAAAACAAGGGGAGTACTTCATAATGCCATTTGGAGAATCCCATACCCTAGGAATACCCTAGGAACTCCAGCGTGACGCCACTGCTCAGTTCTGCTGGTCATTCTCACTTCAGCTGGCTGTGTCAGGCTCCAGAAGCCTGTGCTTTTCACGTGTAGGGGATGGAGCCAGGGAGGGAGCACGGGGGCTTTGTTCTGTTACGGAGGAGTTTCCAACCTTGGGGTTAAGGCCTTTCTTAGCAGAGAGGGGACAGGGGAAGGTACAGGTGACTAAAGTGCAGTTGCTCTAAATCACAGTTGCCTCACAGAACCGGGAAGAACTGCTTGATTTTATCCCCTTGGGGACTGTGTTTTAGAACACAGACAGTTCCCGTGACTTCCTGCTAGTCTGCATGTTTTACATACTAGTTTTACACAGTTTCTAGAGATCACCTGCATTTTTGGGGGTATTTTATATGGTCTAAGAGGATGTGGTATCTCACTTGAAATTAATTTCCTGTTAATAATACTTGACTAGTCAGGTGCTGAACAGCTCTCTAGTGACTGCTGAAGACATGCTGTTACTTCACTCACACAACTAGTTGCTGCGGTCAGTATTCAACCCCAAAGGAAATCACAGCTGGCAAATGCTTGTCCAGCTCTAAACTCTCTCCTTGCAACGCCGGAGAAGGAAACTGCAGGCAAAGCATCGTCATGTGCCTGGAAATCGTCACTAGTGGTAGGATTGCAGAAAGACTTCTGTGGGAACAAAGGCAACAGCTGAAAACAAGGCAGGTCTCCTTTCAGAAGCAGGGCAGATGGGATTAAAGCCTACAGAGTTCTCAACCAGCATCTTGCTGCAGAGCTTGGGCCTCATACCAGCCCGTGCAACCTCTACTTGGCTTTAGGTGTGTTTACACGCACGCTGCGGTGAATCAGCTTTGTGTGTCCTCAAGCTTTGCTCTGTTTGCAAAGCGTTCGCTTGTTCTGGGGTAGGACTACTTTAAGTTAGTCCTGCATCGTTTCCATTCCCCCTACCCCAACTAATAAAGAGCAGCGGTCTGGCCTCTGCCGATTCGTAAGGCAGCCGCCCATTTCTGCGCTTCGGTGAGTACGTACCTAACTGCAGGTTCGGTTTCTGGTGTGAGGGGACCAGGGCAGCGACCTCTGTCAGGCTCTACAGGGAACAGGATCAGATGGATAGTTAATCTGGGGGGGAAAACAACTGGATAAAATTGTAAAGGTTACTTTTTTAAGGTTTAAAGGGCTGCCTCTCACAACACTCCCCGTTTCCCTTCTCAGTGCTGCTGTTCAGAGGCACGAGCACCAGCCACCTTGCAGCGCAGCCAAGGAATACCCCTGGACAAACCTGCAGACCGCTCAACTTGCTGGTGGGCTGGAGTGGGTTTCCTCCGTTTCTCCTTCAGAGTGTTCCCTCTTTTTGGGCCTGTTCTCGTGGGAAAGGCAGGCTCTGAAGTCGGCTGGTCCTTACAACCGGTTTCTTTCACTTCACGCTCGACATCAGCCAGACAGTTCTGTTCAGTTCCGCTCCAGCGTTACTTACAACCCCACCCCGCCGCAAGAGTCGTCCCGAGTCCAGTTCGGCGAGGCAGAGTACTTGCAGCACTCTCAGCCTGGAGGGGAGGGCCAGCAGATGGAATAAAGCGCAGAGCTCACTGATGACGCCAGAAGGCAGTCTGTGTGCAATCCAGACATCACACACCTCCTGGCCTCTGGGGCGGGAGAGGCTGGTAAACAGCCTGAACCAGCCCCAGGGAGAAAGACCGGGATCAGTACTGACTTAGTCTATTCCTCCACATCCAAGTTCCCCTAACAGTGAAGATGGGACAGGCCTGAAGGAGAGAGTAATGAAACTCTGTGCGCTTGCCTCTCCAAAACACACAGCTCTGCTGGGGCTCGGCGTCGCCTGTGAAGCTACGTACCTTTGTTTCAGCAAACAGAGGGTTTAGGCACTGTGCGTGCACCCCCACTGAAGCGCTGCGGTACGACCGGTTGCCTGCAGCACGACGGGACTCCGTGTCTTAACACAGTGAACTGTGCTGCGTGTGTACGTGCACTCCACCAGTAACCAGGGCAGCACAGGGGGCTGAGAAGGTCTGGATGTTGATTTCTTTGTGCTCACTTCATCTACCAAGCAGTGCTACTTTCTTGGTGATCTACACTAAGACAAGAATAGGAGGACTTTGTAGATACTCTCTGCTACCCCTAAGAGAAATAGTCATTATGCTTTCATTGATATCCGTCAGTACATTCAGGCAGGCAAGTAACCAAAAAAAAAAAAAATAATCTTACTTTCTCTCAGTCAATTTTGGAATAGTATTACAAGAGGAACAATGTATGATGAGCTGATTTTGAACCGGTAGAGGAGGACTCAACAAGACAGGTAGGCCCCAAGTTCATCACAACAAAGATTAAACCACTGGAGTACAGATGCTACACACATATGACATCACTTCATGGGGAATCACAGACTGGTTTGGGTTGGAAGGGACCTTAAAGACCATCTAGTTCCAACCCCCCTGCCCTGGGCAGGGACACCTTCCACTAGATCAGGTTGCTCAAAGCCTCATCCAGCCTGGCCTTGAACACTTCCAGGGATGGGGCATCCACAGCTTCTCTGGGCAACCTGTCCCAGTGCCTCACCACCCTCTCCAGGATGAACTTCTTCCTGATGTCTACTCTAAACCTCCCCACTTTCAATTTAAACCCGTCACCCCTTGTCCTGTCACTACAGACCCTTTTAAAAAGTCCCCCCCAGCTTCCTTGTAGCCCCTTCAGGTACTGGAAGGTGCTATAAGGTCTCCCTGGAGCCTTCTCTTCTCCAGGCTGAACAAGCCCATCTCTCTCAGCCTGTCCCCATAGCAGAGGGGCTCCAGCCCTCTGAGCATCTTCATGGCCTCCTCTGGACTCACTCCAACCGCTCTATATCCTTCTGATGTTGGGGGCTCCACAGCTGGATGCAGCACTCCTGGTGGGGTCTCACCAGAGCAGAGCAGGAGAATCAGAAACAGGACAGCACTAAATCTCTGTTTAAAGTCAGTCTCTCCTCTGCTATAGTATTAAAGACTCCGACCACCATGAAGCAATCTGCCAGGTATCTTTAATCATAGCACAGTGACGTAGTGTTTCTGCCTTTAATGAATACTCTCCACGTGGCCCTTTTAAGTGAAAATGCCTGCAGGAAATTAAAATCACACTGCGTAAACAACGTGCTGTAAATTTATCTTTCAGGGTGTTTGCACAACTAACTGCAAAAAAAAAAAGATGTTTACCAAATTTCAGAGAACTGCAACCATTTTCTAGACATAAGCTTCAGCTAAGTCACATCTGAATGTTTATTCAACACAGTTAGTTTCCTCCTACTGGAAAGAGCAACTTACCAAACCATTCTCAGCTAGGTGACAGTGACAGAGTAGAAGTTTAGAACAACTCACTGCGGCACAGAACTGGATGTGCAGCAATTGATTTACGCAGCATGCCACTTTTGACTAGGTGTCACAATCCCCATGAGCTACCTGCTATTTTGAAGCTAAATCCACATCAAAAATTTTACAGTCGTAGCAGAGGTTCTTGCTGAGGTAGGAGAGGTCAGTGACCTGCTGAAGTCTTTGATCAACTCACCCTGAGCACTACACAATAGGGAATGAAAGTCACCCCAGATGGTCCTCTTGTCCTAAACTTGCAAAACGCGACACCCACAATCAGTTTAAACGGAAGACAAGCCTCAAAGACTGCCCGTGCATTACAGGCAGCTGTCAGTATCACAACCAGACCCCTGCAAGTGTCTCCGGGTGGGATTCATTTCTTAAAATACAGCTTTTTGAGCAGACAGGACTTTAGAGGGGCTGGATGTGTTTATTTCTCAAGCAGCACAAGACAAATCAAATACATTACTTGTGTGTTCAATTACCAAGAACAGTTTCTCTGTTTAAAAAGATGCATTCACACCTTCACCTTTACAGTTAAATACTGCCACCTTAGTATCTCCTCTTAGTAATAATTTCTATGGAAATCAGAACCTTGTTTAGGCAAAATACTAAATTTAAGTACAAAGGTGCTTAAAACAATGTAGAAGGCCAAACAAGTCCAACGTACTAGAACACCGATCTAAGAATCCTAATTAGGCTGCGGTATTTGAGGAAACAGGCGTCAGATGCGCACAGGAATTAAGGTTCTGATGTGAAAGTGATGGATGAAAAACGCTGAACATTGTAGTCAAATGAAATATTAGGTCAACAATACTTCGTCTTGTGGGGTTTTGGAGACTTAGGAGTCCGGTTCCTCAGAACTCTGACACGCACAACGAGCGGAAGCTGATGCCTTCGATGCCAGAGAGTTGAGGGGCGCGCTGTGGTATTACCTGCAAGGCAGTTGGTGCTGCACGTCGGCAGCCACAAATAGGGAAGAAATGGAAGCCAGCCACCTAAACCTTTCCGAGTAAGTAATAACAGGGGCGAGGAAAGTAACTTGCGTGTGCACTGGATTGAAGTGAAGAGGTTACAGCCATGAAATCCAGAGGACTACGTGAGCTTAGACGAACCTCGGTGGCTGCGTGCTGTCCCACAGCCCAGAAGCACGTTTGGGCAAAGGCCCAAGAGCAAACATAGGTGTTCATGAAGACCACATACCAGGGAGACCACTTCATCTCCACCCGCTGCACGAGCCGGTATTGCTGTATGGGTTTAAATCCCAGTTCTACTCCCTAGCCGGATGCCAGATCTTAAAATGATTGAAAATGAATAGAAGTTCCTTGTTCTCATTCGTAAAGAGAGGAAAATCCTCCTCATGGGGTTGTATGTTGGGCTCCACAAAGACGGCTGGCACAGCCAGGGAAGAGACTGCAGAGGAAGCTCTGGCTGGTGCTCTTGCCTGTAGGAGAAATGCTGAGAAGTGTCATAAGCAAGCAGCCGTGCGTCAGCTTAGCACTGCAGAGGGCACCTCCTTCTGCCCTTCCTCAGCCCCGTCCGCCAAAACCGAGTAAAAGTCAGCTTTCCGGTATTCCTGGGCCAGTGAGGGATCTGTGGGAGAACGGGGCATGCAGAGAGCTAACAAATCGGCGATGCGGATTTGGGGCATAGAAGAATTCTGCAGGAGAAACTCGGGTGATGAGGTGAGGAAGACCTTGCTCGTGTAAGTGTACATTTGCCCAGCTCCTGGAACACACCACCGTGAGCTCCTAAGACTAAATTTACCTGTGGCGTGCCTTAAGTTCCTGAAGTTAGCTTTATAGGTGCTTAAATCCTTTATGCACCTTTATTCAGTCTTCAGCACAACACAAAGCCTACATTCCTGGCAGCAGGTAACACGTTTCATTTCACAAAAAGCAGGTGATTATTTTCGATTATTTTCTTACCTGCATGCTAAATCAGAAAGCTCTAGACTCCTAAGGAATAAATGCAGCCCAGTGAAAATTATTTCACCCGAGCTGTTCCTGTGAATCAACTATTACTTAGCCTTTGAAAGAGATGTATCTATTACAGGGTTGTGGGATAAAACAGAAAAGAGCATCCGGAATTTTAGGAGATACACACAGAGAGCAGGAGCAGTAGCTGCAGTTCTATAAATACACTTAACTTGTACGTCAGCAGCAGATGAGGGGCCTTTTTTGCCCTTCTCAAATGGATCGACTCAAACCAGCCGTATACTCTCATGTTTTCCACAGTCATTCTATGTAGTTTGTCCCGGAAAAAACAATTAATAAAGGCTTTAAACCAGATCCAGCGCTTCAAATTGCCGTTTGAAGCACGTGAAAAGCTGCTGGACAGTAACTACCGCGATACAAGCGGGGCTTTTGGATCAGCTTTTCAAACGTGCCTAAAGAAATCAGAACTTAATTTCTTAAAACAAATGACATTCACCCCTTCCCGTTTCGCTCTTGCGCAGCTGCTGTATTTTATCTGAGGAACAGCAGAACCATGACTTGATATCCTTAACCAGCAAGGAACATGGCAAGGTGCTGACAGGCACTGACGAGGCCATAAATGAAGAGCCTTTTACTACAGAAAGCTGGAACGTGGTAATGGAACAGAGGAGATGCTAACAGCTATCACGTGGGGATGCTAGAAGGCGTATCGAGGCACACACATGGCAAGAAACAGGAAATAATAATCTCCCTCAGAATCAGGAAATGTAGGAAGTGGAATATGCTTGCATACAGAAGACACCGCATGCATGTTGCGTGCAAAATCCAGCATTATGCCTCATCTTTTCATGTAAACTATTACAGTTCTTCACGCAAAGGTACGGAGTGAGCCGTTTCGGTTCCCTCTCAATTCTAGTGTAACTTTCCTAATGAAAAAAGTAGTTATCCAAACAGAACATTCCCTGAGTAGACACAGAAAATCAATACAGCTATTTTTTGTTTGGAAGAGTCTTCGTAACTTCACTAGACAACATGCAGAGTTTGCGGCTGTGCTAATTTGAGGCATTTTTAATACTTTGTACTCATAGGCGTGTAGGTACACAGACAGTGGAATTTCATCCTAACAGAGCAAGACCTCCCAAAAATCTCACCGATCCAATCCCAATTTGGGAGAACTGTTTTGCAGTACTTTTCCTGAGGAGACCTCTCCAACTGGAATCCCAATCACGTCCCAGGGTAAAAACACAGCCGAAACATATGCGAAGTTACGAAGGCCTACAGCGTGATGTCAAGAAAATACTGATTTTGCAAGTATCACACAGATCTGGGGACACAAGGAAAGCTAGAGACAGATAATGCAAACAACGGTACGTGGCTACAGAGGAGAAAGGTAAAAACACCCTTAAAGTCAGCCACAGTCTCACTCTGCCGATTTAAGTTTGCAGGTTCCACCTGTCTTGGAACCCTTTGAGGGTTTCCACTGTATACTTTTTGCAGAGATACTCTCAAATCCAACCTGAAAGAGGAATCAGTATTTATCCCCTGCTCATTTCTAACAAGGATTCACCAACATTTGGCTATTTGGATTGAAAAATATAACTAGTTTACATAAATGTTTTCAACATCCAAGGAAATGTACAAAAGTCCAACACGCTTGACTTGCAACAAGCCTCGTTTGCTAATGTCTTTATAAAGGCTCAGGTTTAAAGAAAAGTAGTCACGTTAAATACAACCCATATTCTGCCAATGCCATCCCATCGTATGGAGACACCATTCTTCTACACTCTAGTGACACTGAATGAGAGCATCCCACGTCTGCTTTCAAGCAAGGTACGCCTTGTTTTGGTCCTGGGGAGTTCACCTCCACTCCTTCGTTCTGGAGCGGTCTTTGTACAGCTGGGACAAAGCACTGCGCTTGAACTACTCAGCGGCGTTACGCAAAACCCGTCGCTTAGTCCCCGAGGCTTTGGGTTGACTGCGTGAAAGTGGAAAACCACGATGACATAGCTGACTTGGCGCTTGTGAAGGCTCCTCCGACCGACTGGCCTACATTACGAAACGAAGACAGACGGTCAGTAGCGTAGCCTTGCATTACTAAGCTGCTACAAAGAAATAGCTCATAAATAAATACAATCAGTTGTCAAATTCGGGATTTAAAATCCAAGACCAGAGTCTGTGTCAGAAAACATTCAAAGAACTCAAAAGCAGCAGCTCAGCAGAAACGGCTCGCGTTGTCCTTTGCCCCGTAGAGCTTGCTAGGCTTCGGGGTGCTCCTCGCCGGAGCGCACAATGGCAGAAAGAGCAGAGAGGCTCCAGTGGAACGACAGGGAGGACCTCAACATTTTCTGGCAGAGCTACTGCCGAACAACTGTCAGATGCTTCAGTGGGGGAACTCGGGTTCTCTCGCGCTACCGCAAGGCGACAGCGTGACCTCGTCCCCGTTCCGCGAGCAACGAGTGCTCTTCCAGAAGATTACGGACTGCTGCAAAACCTGCAGCAACAAGACACAAGGTCTTCTTCCGACTTGATTCTGCTCGGGATAGTTTTACTCAGAGAGAGAGAAAACCGAGCACAGCTCAGTGCAGAAGGTGGTGTTGTGGTCTAAGCATTTCCAGATTATGTGAAACCATTTACCCTAACATCTCTCTTCCCATGTTTGTCTCCAGCCCACACTGGAAACACCGATTTCTTTGCCCAGCTGCTCCTCTTCCCACTACATACACAATATACAGGGGCTCAATCAGCAGTTTTCCCCCTCAAAATGTTGCTGTTTTGTATCTGTGTTATAAACACACTTGTATTAAAATGAAATAGAACTGAGAGAGAGGAGGCTGCTTCAAACAAGGATGCAACTTAGAGGCAAGCTGCTTTCAAACACATTTCTTACCTACAGCTTTTCCCGTTTGGACAACATTCCGGCTAGTAGAAACCACCACATTTCCAATCTTCTTTCCACGTTCACTGTTTTGCACAGAGCTAAACAAGAGAGATACTGAAGGCTGTTAGTTGACTGACTTCTTATTACCTCCAGGTGTAAATAAAATACATAGTTACAATATACACACAGATTTAGATAGCATATATATATTTATATATATACCCTGCCAAACACACACACACGATCGAGGCCATAATTTCTGCACGCATCTTACGCATGTAGATCAGGTAGACAAGCATCTCAAACACTGTCAGCAAGACAGGAATCAAAACACCCAACGGTTTGTTCTTATACAACACGCTCTATACCTTTTCTAAAGGTTTACCAAAATGCACTTATGTTCGAAGTTACAAAGTCAGACAAGCAGTAGTTTTGAGAAGTTTCAGCCCTAATATATAAGCTTTAGACAAAACACTGTCACTGATTAGTAGTTATTCTTTCTTCTAAACAGAGTTTTGTATCTTGCTCTAAGTAAGATTTTTGAGCAAGTAGAGTTTACACACATGCTTTCGTCAAAGAAATACAAAGAGACAACAGAGTACACCAAGAACATGTTTGCAAAATGTCCAGTTTGCAAAAGCAAGTCATGTTGATGAGGATCTGATAGCAAAGTCACACCTGGAGAATAAAGGCTGCGTTGTAAAAATATTTGTTATTAGAAACACACGAAGGACTACTGGTCCTTTTACATTGGTCTCGGGCTACTTGGAAGAATCACAGAATGGTTTGGGTAGGAAGGGACCTTAAAGATCACCCAGTTCCAACCCCCCTGCCATGGGCAGGGACACCTTGCACTAGACCAGGTTGCTCCAAGCTTCATCCAGCCTGGCCTTGAACACTTCCAGGGATGGGGCATCCACAGCTTCTCTGGGCAACCTGTGCCAGTGCCTCACCACCCTCTCCGGGAAGAACTTCTTCCTGATATCCAATCTAAACCTCCCCACTTTCAATTTAAACCCATTACCCCTTGTCCTGTCACTACAGGCCCTTGTAAAAAGTCCCCCCCAGCTTCCTTGTAGCCCCTTCAGGTACTGGAGTTAGTATCTCCCCTTTCAAACACAAAAATAGGGCAAGGAGATGATTATAGACACCTCCACATCTTTTAAATTAAGTCTTTCTACAAAGACTAGCCATTAATGGTAAGAGCTGCTATCAGCATGCATCTTACTGAACACAATTATCTGGAGGTAAACCTTGATTTGTTTGCTTTTTCAATCGCCATCACAGAAGTTTAATCTGTCCTTGGTCAGCCAAAACAACAAAAAGATTCAGCGGGCTGGGGTCTGAACCTTTTTATTCCTCAGGCTGTTCTTCTGCGTTAGCATGCCGTTTAGGTCTGCTCAGAGAGTACCCAAAATAATGGCCTACGGTCAGGGCAGGTGCAGAATCAGCATGAATGGCTGATTTACAGGCTTCTTAAAGAACCAGTCGATGATGTTTTATGGTCAACACTGTTTTCTTCACTTAGCTATCTATTTTGTTTAGTCCATAAACAAGGACAGACAGTTAACTGCAACTCCAAGACCGAATCCTGGCTTCGGTTAGAGCTGAACAGCTATGAGCTGTATAACCAGCACCGCTGAGTTTCAGACCTGAATACTACAGGTAAGAGCTGAGACCAACTTCCAACTTTGGTTGAGTGTGGGCCAGTAAGAGGATATGTACAATTAGTTTTAAACTTCTAAGCTGAAGAACCTGAACCATGTCTCAGTATACATACAGTGAACTTTGAGAGGTTTAGAACAATGCTGCATTAAAAAAAAAGCTAATTAAAAAAGCTGTTTCCTCCCAATAGCTACCTAAAGCCAACCTACAGAAAAACACTGATGAAAGTTTTAACAGCTTCAGTTTGCAATTTAAAAATAAATGTACAAAAGCCTTATAAATGCAATGCAAAAAATCAGGGTCTATTATGTCCAGTCCAACACAAAACAGTGCGTCGGCACTGGTTTTCCCTATTTCAGGCAAATGTTCCATCTTTAGATATGGTGATGTTTGGCAAGAAAACGTTGAGTATGGTTTCATATACCTGGCCAGTTGAAATCAGTATTTTGATTCTGTTCATCACAGAAACAGAAACGCACACAGTTATTCACAGATTACAGTATTATTTGATCACACTGTAAAAAAATACAAATCAAAGTACTACATACTTACTGTGACAATCTTAACTTAACGTCTGATACAGAGTACTGTCCTTGGAATGGGTGGCTAGAAGAGGAAGAAAAACCCAAGACGACATTCAGCATTTATTATTAGTTGCATTCCTCCCTCTGGCTCACAGGAACCAATATTTTCCGTAGATACACAGCAGGCTAGGTCCCAGTGACTATTCAACCTCAGATTTCTTATGAACCCCCTGTAAGGTGCCTTCTATTTAGAGACCAGACATTAACAATCTTTTCAGACCAAGGTAGAAGCACCTCCTCCTAGCAACCCAGAGCAAATAAAGAAAAATGATTCCTCAAGTAGGCCAAAAGAGCTTTGCAGGTCTAAAGAAAAAAAACCAAAAAAACTCCCAAAAAACACCACCACAAACAAAAAAAAACACCTTCCTTGAAACTACAGCAGCTGACAAAGCAAAAGCAAACAAAACTCCATGTAGTACAGTAATAACTCATGCTAAACAAGACACATGCACAGCCAATACTGTTACCAAGCCTGGCATCATCTAATCTTGGGAGTTAAAATACACGTAAAACCACTCAAAGCATAGAAGCAGCAACATAAAACAGCCAGCTCCCCTCCATCCCCCACTGACCACCCGAGACACAGCTATTCCCTGGGCACATGGCAGAGATTAATAAAACACAGAACCATCTGAGAACAGTTCCAGAAGAATGACAAACTATCTATAGCTGGGGACAGCCAACAATCAACTTGCTCAAGTTTCACTCCTCCTGACTCTGGATATATTTTTCTTCATAAAAGTATAGCCCAGAATTAAAGCAAAGTATTGAAGAACAGAAATAGTCGGTTTCTGTACTTGCGGAATCACAGAATCATGGAATGGTTGGGGTTGGAAGGGACTTTAAAGACCATCTAGTTCCAACCCCCCTGCCATGGGCAGGGACCCCTTCCACTAGACCAGGTTGCTCCAAGCCTCATCCAGCCTGGCCTGGAACACTTCCAGGGATGGGGCATCCACAGCTTCTCTGGGCAACCTGTGCCACTGTCTCACCACCCTCTCCAGGAAGACCTTCTTCCTGATATCCAATCTAACCCTCCCCACTTTCAATTTAAACCCGTTACCCCCTGTCCTGTCACTACAGGCCCTTGTAAAAAGGCCCCCCCAGCTCCCTTGTAGCCCCTTCAGGTACTGGAAGGTGCTATAAGGGCTCCCCGGAGCCTTCTCTTCTCCAGGCTGAACAAACCCCACTCTCTCAGCCTGTCCCCATAGCAGAGGGGCTCCAGCCCTCTGAGCATCTTCATGGCCTCCTCTGGACTCGCTCCAACTGCTCTATATCCTTCTGATGTTGGGGGCTCCACAGCTGGACGCAGCACTCCAGGTGGGGTCTCACCAGAGCAGAGCAGAGGGGCAGAATCCCCTCCCTCGACCTGCTGGCCACACTTCTCTGGATACAGCCCAGGATACGGTTGGCTTTCTGGGCTGCCAGCGCACACGGCCGGCTCATGTCCAGCTTTTCATCCACCAAAATTTTTTTAGCAGGAACAAGGGAATGCTGTAATTCTACAAAATGATGTTCCTGACTATGCATGCTAGTAGATTGCCCTGTTGAATGTTTAAAAAGAAAAAGAAGGAAAAATAGTTTCCTTACCTAGAATTTACCTCTGCAATGGCTGGATGCTTTTTGCTATTCCATAATCTGTAGTTGTGGGTATTTTTCCAGGCTGCCACAAATGCTGTTCCGAAGTCTGACAAAGTCTTCTCATTGTCTGATAAAGTAAAATAAAGATGGAAATTGCAGCAATTCATTAGGGGTGTAATAGAAGACAAATTACCTTTTTCCTTGTAAAGAAAAACTACGATTTTCCAAGCTTTTATCAAATCAAATACAACACTAGTACTAAGAACCGGGCACTTCAAAAATGTTTTGTTATTTTCAAATGTCTCAAACATACAATTCCAGGACAAGATGGGGGGAGGGAGGTGGGGGGAGCTGGGGGAAAAGTTTTAAAAAATACTTATCTTAATTAATTTATGACGTTTGCTTAAATTAGTCTCTGAGAAGTGAGAGAAAAGGGGAGAGAATTGCCACACAGCAACTAAGAGCAAAGCCATCGTTTGCACTGGTCTTGGTCACATACACCAGGCGTTGCTGTAGTATGTTGTTACTCATTCGAAGTTAGAAAACCCTAAATCCACTCCAAAATAGTAGTATGAACTACGGTGGGTTACATTTATCATAACAACACCCCCTTTAAAACACTGAAGGGTATAGGAAATCATTTTAGAGCCAGTCAATGAAGTAGTGCGAGTCTCCAGAAAACCCTGACATTTCATACCAACCAGGTAAGTTATCTTAAAATATTAATGTTGTCAGAAAATGAACTTGGCATCTTCCAGAATTTAACACCAAGTTCTCAATCCTGTGCTTTCTCACAAGTACCACAGCACAAGACCTGAATTAGTTAATTGATATGAAGAGAGAATAATCACGGTGAGAATGAAGTTAACAGAGTAAGTGCTGAGCAAACTAAACATTTTCCACGAATAAAGCACTTATTCTTTTAGTTATATTTAAGCACAAAAGGCTGGAACATAGAGAATTCCCTCTGAGTTAAGATGAAAAATGTTGAGCTCCAGAAAGCACAAGTTTATAAAGCCTCTAGATGACACTTTCCACTTACGTGATTCCCTATTTAAGGCCATGGCAGGAAGGGAAGAGAGATGGAATAGCCTAGTAAAAATTCCTGAAGACAGCCACTTAACTTCATGTCTCCTTGAATAAAACTAGTTCCCCAAAATTAACTTCAGGCTGCAAGAGAGTCTGTAAGATACCCAAGTTCGTAAAGTCTCATCATACATGGGGTTTCAGGTACTCCTACTTATGAGGAAAGCTTAAGGAGAAGGAGACAGGCAAAGAAGAAAGCATCTGAAAACCTGTGACGTAAGAATCAGTAATAAGCTTGTCAAGGAATAATAAGGACAGCCAAGGACAACCAAAAAAGTGGCCTAAAACGCAATCTTAGGCCGAGGGAGATCCAGCAACAGGCCACACGTTTAATGCAACAGAGCAAATGCTTGTTACACCCACCCTCATCTCAGTCTCTAGGCAAGGTATCTGTTCTACCTGGCTGCAGCACAGCAGCGAGCAGTGCATGAAGATAAGCACTGAACTGGGCTCTGATCCACTCATCTCCTCCTTCCCAGCCAGTGCCATCCAGGAAAACATCATCTCTGTTCTCGGTTACATGCTTCACCAGGTAATCCGCAAATCTCAGATCAGCGGTTGTTGGGTTCAGGATCTTACGGAGTTCTGGATCGTGGATTTGCACATGAGCATCTTCTATCTGTTTGAAATAATTCCAAGGGTAAACATTTATTTAGATAAAACTCCTTGTATAGACTACTATATACTGCTACCTAAATCTAAACCCAGAGTTCCCCAAAACAGCAAATGGCCAAAGAAATAATGAATTAACTATTCTCTGAAAGTCAGACGCTGCCCTGAGAGAACCAGAATTCGACCGTCTTACTGGCACATAGTGAAAGCTCCTTATCTGACAGGATGTGGCAGGGGAAGTTTAGGGCTTATATGTATTTTCCCTGAGACTCTTCGATTAGCACTTCAGTTTATTAAGTTGACTACCCATATGCAGCTACCTGAGGTTGCGACATGCTGACTGCACAGCTGTATCTATCTGCTGGAGCCGACGCAGGGATTTCTTAGATATTGGGTTTTTAACCTCTTGATTAAATCAGAAAGAAGGCAACAGCACTGTGCTTTATTAGCCAACGCTGTTTCTCAGCTGCAAGCGCTCATTTTTCAAGACCTTATTACAGCCATGAATAAAGCCCATGACACAAAAAGTAAAATTATGCCAGCAACAAAAATCTACAGCGCCCTGTAAATTCAAATATTGGATGTAAGATTATACAGAATAACATGCGCTAGTTTTGCACATCTTATTCAATCCTATGCTAAGAAATGATACCAATTTAATAAGTTTCTGCATTTGTGAATTGATTTCTTAGGGAAGGAATTCAGAATCTGGGCATGAATGTGAAACTTCAAGGTTGTATTTAAGACGCAACCCCTACTTCCCCCCTCTCCTCTCTCTAGGTTCAAGAAGTTCAGATGCAAAGGTTCGTACTTCCACAATTGCGTCACTCAGATGTTTCTGCTGACGGAACAGGATATTGGTGGCTCCTGCCACGAAGCCGCGGACTGTCACATCTGACAGGAGGTGATGCTGCTGCAGGGCCATGTACGGCAAACAGAGGTAGCCCTGAGGTGACAGAGACGTTTAGAGGATGAGCATAAGGCCAAAAATAAATGGTTTCTATTCAGAGTTTCTCCTAATAAAAGCCAGCACATTCCACCCAGAACAAACCTCGGTTATTACAACTTCAGCCCCGATTACCTATTGTTTTGCTACATTACATCTGCAAAGCAACCAGATTCCACGTGAATTCAATTTTTCAAGAGGTTGCGTTGCCTTTCAGTCTCACAGCTGAAACACGACGCCAAGGACAGAAATCAGATGTGTTTATAAGGCAACAGAATAAGCAGTATAAACCAAGAATGAGCTCTCGGGTCAGTTCAGAGACAGGAAGTCAGTGGAGACGAGATTCATCCCTCCACCTGCATACCGTCATGTCTCCGGTAGTCCCGAGGCAGGCAACGCAAGAAAGCTACAGACTGCTATCCACGTTTTGTAGGTGGAGATTTCCAAGCCCCAGAGATAGCAATCAGTTTTTGATAAGCACATGCATGCCACTCCATTCTGGTAAGTTACTCCAGTATCCTACATCCCAATTAAAAAAAAACCCAAACGTTTTCATAAAAAGGTTTTCTTTTTAACTTTCTTTTTACATCCTAGATCAACGTACCCCTGAAGTCTAATACTGAGGTCTAATTCCAGCTGTTCAACTGCCTAAAGAACAAAGCAACTCACTCACTAACAGGAACCCAGAAGGGCTCACGGCACGCTGGGCAGAAACAAAGAGCGTATGCGCGTTATCACGCAGTACAGGGGGACTGGAAGCATATGGAACAAGGAGCACAACTATTCCCTCGTGTTATGTTAAACACAGGGATGGCTTTACAGATGACAAGTACTTATCAGCTGAAAACAAACAGCCTGTGTCAAAGGAACAATGGTGCTCTGAGAAGAATCACCAATGGAATGGTGATGAATCACTAAAATGGAAAATTTTCAAAAAAAATGTGGCTTAAGAAGCTGGCAAAGGAAGGTTTAGTTACTGTACACTCAGGTAGCAAAGTCTTGGAAATCTTTCACTGTTGGATGCATCAAGTGTCGGTTCCCAAATTCACATTTGTCTGTAAGTACAACAACTTTTATTTCCATAAACATGTTCGTTCTTTTTAAAAGAGTGCAAATGAAAGAAGTGGTAGATCTTACAGAACTGGTACTAAAGAAACAAGTATCACAACCCATTTTTCCTTCTGCTCTGGTACACCTGGATACAGTGTTACACCATCTGGCAACACCTCCTCCCATTCAAACTTGTCAGATTTAGTAGTCTTTCCATAAAACAACCCTGAGATTGATTAATGAGAGATTTAAACTTTCCAGAAAGTCTTAAAGCTACAACTTCAAATCACATTTTTCTGATAACTTAGGGGTGTAAAGCCCCTTCTTTAATTACACCGGATGAACTCAAATGAAAAAGTGCCTTTGTGGAACAGAAGATAAAGGTGTAGAAACTGGCAGCTTCCTTAAAATTGTTTACTTTTCTATTTTATGAGCTTTGTAGCAAACCAAGTTTGCATTCATGGCCCTCCTTATAAATTATTTTCAATCTAGCGTTTTCAACAGGGCTAGGCTAAACACAATTTACAGGTTATTCTTTTGACTATACAGACCACCAGGAGGACAAAGAGCAGGCTGCAGACCTTCAATGAAAAAGCATTTCGAACGGTGACAGGAAGCAATGCGGGGCAATGACATCTGAGCCACTCGCTTGGGCCCACGCAGCGTACCACTTCCCACAAAAGTTGTTGTGAAAACAAGAAAGTCGGCAAATACCATGTTCTGCAAGGAAATGCAAGCACACGCCTCCAAAGAATCACAGAATCATGAAATGGTT
>NW_010235725.1:0-6235 GCF_000690775.1 Eurypyga helias
TCCACTCTGTGACTCTGTGAATCTCATCTTAAACAAGAAAGCATCTGCAGTAACATATGCTTGAAAAAC
Source organism: Eurypyga helias (assembly GCF_000690775.1). NCBI lineage: Eukaryota > Metazoa > Chordata > Aves > Eurypygiformes > Eurypygidae > Eurypyga > Eurypyga helias. Next base: position 70 of record NW_010235725.1, read on the forward strand.
AAAAGTTGAATGGGGTTTTTCCCATTCCTGTTGTAACTGATGTTGATGTGAAGTGACTGCTGGAGTGCTAACTCAAGTAGAATGGGAGGAATAAATCATGGCATCTACTTTCAGGGATATCAGGACAGAGGCCACAGTTCAGTACCTGTAGCATTTATTTGGACACGGAAACACATGTTGTCCTCTGTCTCTTCATCACCTTTTGCTGAGATGGTCTCATCCTCTTGATCATCACGGTGTGATGGCCAAACCACTGCAACCAAGTCTGCAGCCCCCATACAGCCAGAGGAGTAGGGGTATAAGCTGGGGTGTGCTGACACACATGCCTGCACCTAAGCTTTCCAGTCCACTTTCCAGCTATTATCTGAAGTTACCATTGAACTAAAAAAGGTCAAATGGAAGCTTCCTAAAGCAGCAGGAGCATCTCATAGAAGGCCAGCAGCACATACCTGTGGGGAGTGAGGGAGGTGACAGGGCTTGAAATCGTGTCAGGTATTTGTTTGCTGGACAGGAGTCAGAGTCCTTGGTCTATTCGTGCTTGAATGCTCCACCTACAATTACACGTAACAAGGACATCCTATGATGAGAGTAACCATGCCAAAGAGTGGGGGATCCTCAGATCATACAGTAATTTGAACCTTTAAATCCTTGTTTAGTTAGAAAGCAGCGTGAGAGGAAACAAACGATTGGTGTTGAGATGTGCAGTGGAAGCACAGACGACATTTAGCAAAACTGTTGGAGTACCCATTCTCAGAGCGAGAAAATAAAATTAACATGTCAATTAATATGGGGCACATCTAAAACAGTAGGGGAAAATGTACAGAATGGATGATGTGTCTTTGGGTAAGAATTAGTAGGGACAAGGAAAACAGAAGTCTGCACAAAAAGTAATGTGGACATGTGAATCATAGATTAAAGTAGGAAATTCTAGTATGTAAAATAAGTTACTAAAAGATCCCTATCCACAAGCAAATACATTGTACATATTCTAACTATCCTTCAAAATGGGATAAGAACTGAAGTTTTCCTGTAACTTATTCATGTTTTTGAGAATTTAGTCAGTTATTTTCATGGGGAATTGCTAGAGAATGCTATGTCACCATTTAATCAGAAGAAAGAATAGAAGATTGTGGAACAGAGGGAATATTTCTTGTTTATTTTCTTAAATTTGGTAGGAAAGCAACATGTTAAATTGCAAAATAAAACAGCTTAAAATGTTAGCTCAATAAAAGCCATCACATATTGTTTAAGGATTGCAATGAGGTTTTGTTGTTATTTTTTTAATTGTTCCTGCATTACTTGCGGGCATGTGACTATAGTTTATGCTGTTATGTTGTCAGGCTTCTGATAATGGGAAGGACTGTTTGTTTAGACTGTGTAGCTCTTCACTCTAATTCACTCTGGCTCCAGTGTGACATGTTAAAACTACTATCAATGGAAAATCCAAATTTCCCAGAAAGACTTAAAAGAGCAATCTCAGTGAACTGAAATTATCTCCTCTTAAAGCTAATTACCTTAATATACTTAAGAATGTAGTGCTATAGGAAATGTGTTTCTCTAGGCTCTCCTCTATTTTATTAAATACCTCAGGTCAATATGAATAATTATCATTTGTTTTTATTACACTTTTTTCATTATTCATTTGCATGCTTGTGATAGGACATAAAACTAATATAATCCAACAAATTAAGAGTAATTTTTTGAGACAGGCATTCATAATTAAAAAACAAAGAGATTTTTTCTTTTCCCTAACAGCTTATTTTATTAAAAAGAAAATGCTGTAAGGTTTCCATTTAGCAGGAACTTTTAAAGCATTAATGAGTCTCCAAGGGCAGTTATTGCAAGTAAATATGGAATGCTTCCAAAATTAAATACATGATACCATTTTCTGTGATCTGAAGGTTGGATTTAAGAAAAATATGCACCAAAGGCTGACTGCTGATGAAAGCAACACATGATTCTACAGCTTATGTCATCTTCATTCAGGAGTCCACCTGATGCCATTAGCAGTATGGCAGGGTGACAGTTCTCCCTAATCCCCAAGAATAGGTTTAGAGTAGATTCTTTATTTTGGCTTAACCAATTTTAACTTTGTCAATCACTTTAAAGCCCCACATCCCAAGGATTTTATGATGTCACAGGAGCTGTCTTTTATAAGGGTCAGTGTGGGAGAGGCTGCCCACATGGTAAGAGGTTCTCTTACTCTAGAGCCTGCAGACTTTCCTGTACCATGTGGGCTGTGCTACGCATTACCAAATCCTGGAATAAAGGTGAGAAAGAAAGACTAGGAGGGATGCAGGGCAAGATCTCTAATACAGCTCACTGTCATCCTCTGCAAGTCATATATTCCACTTCCATTTATTTTGATGTCAATTAGGCCCTGGTTTCCCAGACCTATTATGAGAGTAGTTTCCCTAGTAGCGTTATTTGATTCAGCTCACCCTTTTGGATTGACTCAGTCTTGGACATACAGCCTCTCCCACACCCATTCAGACTGGATTGTGTTCATCCTTCTCTGAATATGTATTACTGGGTCATTGTTAAATGCATTTTCTCCCACCCACTGTGTACTCATATAATTTTAGCAGTTGCATTCAAACAGTTGAGACATGAAAATAAATCAGGAATTACACACGTACGTTCATTTCTTTGAAACGCATGAACAATAGATTGGTATTCCCACATTTTTCTAATCCTGGATTACTCACACAGAAAATAACCATTACTCTCTGATGTTGTTTATTTAGTCCAGGCCAAGAAAAAATAATGCAAAGGTTTTAAAGCAAGCATTTTAGACACTGTTTTCTTTGCTATTATCATGGAAAGGAAGAAAAACACTGCCAGAGCAAATAAAACTTAAATCAAAGCACAGACATTTTTTTCTGCAAGCAACCATAATCACTCACATATCATCTCTATCAGCTTGTCTGTTACTTGCCCCACTACTATTTGTCAAGCTCTTTGGATGAAGATTCATTTTGGCCAAAAAATGTAGCAAAATAAAATCTCTGAATATTGTCATAATTTTAGTAATCCTTCCAGTAACACTATTCCTTACCCTAGACTTTGCTTATAAAGCCTTACCTCCTCCTACACAAAGCTATTTCTTATATTGTAAGCAACTTGCCATGCTGAATCTCTCTCCTCTACACAAGCTAGTTTTGTAATACTTTCCTCTTAAAGGTCAGCACCGGTGTTCTGAAAAAAAGAGGAAATAAATCTGGTGTAGAAAGACTGCAGAATAAGACATCTAAGAGAAAAGGAGTTTCTTTAATCTGGGCTGTTATTCAGAGGTAGTCTACTACACCCAGGTAGTTGCAATGCACCCTTAGCTCTTATTATTTTGACCTGATTACACAGGATGTTCTACACAACCAAAAAACCCCTAATAAAAAAAAAAATCTCTTTGAACTCCTGGCTACAACACCATCTTGCAAAAAGTAGTATCACTGTTAATTGCACAGCGAAAAAAGGTCTCTTGTAAGTGGCACGTTTGGTTCTACTCTTGCCTTTTTGCTTTAGGGAAAAGAGTGACACATTTTAATATGCCATATTTATCATGCCTTCTACTTCCACGATAATGGAGAAATTGATTGATTCCCTGTGCCTTTTAGAATGAGGGCTACATAGACTTTTATCCTTATGTAATAATGATAGCAATAATAATTTGCTTTAAACTCTTGTGAGTGTCCCCATACTTGATCCCAATAGCATTTCATGATCAGCTTAATGGATTTGGAAAGATTTTCTCTTCAGAGGGAGAACAGCCATCTTTTTGAACAAGATCAGAAAAGCAACTTATATGAACAAGAATCAAAACATCTTGCACCTTAAGAAAGTTTAGAACACAGAATAGTTTAGAAGTTACCTTGAAAGATATGGTCCAGAAATTACAAGCGCAGGCTAAACTGCTCCCTGTTGCTTAGGTGGACAAGCCTAAAATCTAGTGTGTAACCACTGCACATTAATGTTTCCAGTATCCTACACTTCTTTTTTGCTAATTTACAATCATTATTTAAATCCAGCGCTCTTGTAGCAAACCTAAAAAAAAAAAAATCCTACATCAAATCCGAATTTCTTCAGGGAAAAAAAAACCCACCAAAACCAAAACAATACTAGCCTAGACTAGAATAACTTATTTGTGTGAATACAGTTTGGTTTCAACAGGTTAATCTTTTTCTTTTAAATCGTGGGTCCACTCAGAAGCTTAGTACATGTACATAGTTAAACAATATAGTGTGTGTTCTCATGAGTCATGTAAAGGTAAGCTTAGGGTGCAGTGTTGTAAAAATGAAGTAGGATACAAGATAACTAACAGTTATTGAAAATAAGAATACAGTGGGGTTCTGTATAGTAGATTTGAGGTTACAGACACCAGGAATAAGATATATGAGAGATATAAATTCTCAACAGGACTCTGAAGATTTATTCCTTTTTCTTTCTTTTTTTGAAAATTGGGATTACCCCGCGTAAGTTTTGTATGATTTGAGAATACTTTCCCAAATATTTAGACACCACGGTGGGAAGATTTTTTAACCCAAAGAAGAAAGAGTAAGGGAAGGGCAGATGGGACTTCAGATCTGAAGTAATGCAGAATCAAGTGGTGGTTGGTGACATCTGAAAGTGACAGGACTGTTGATTGTCATCAAGCAAGTTGCCTAAATATTAGACAGACCAGGAAGCATGTCCATTCAATTCTTTTTGGGTTTTGTGACTAATTTAGAAGTTTTTTGTTGCATGCTTTGACAGCCTTTTGATTTGTAGCAGGAATACCTGGGCTGAAGACCTTAGTAACTTTGGGAAAGACCTTAGCACACAATTTTGTCAGGGCTAGTTCACAAAAGTGTTGATGTCTTACTTTGAATGAATTAATTAATGCCTGACTTTGTAATTCCAAAGGCCCTTAAATGGGGGTCAGAAAATAGCAGAGACATTCTGGTGTAATCTCTGGTTAGTCTGGGACTGATCTCTTGGAGGAAGACTGGATTTCTACTGTGTGGACGTCTGTGGTTGGAGCTGAGGGAGGAGCAGGTTTCCAGAAATGGGAAAGTCTGAGAAGCTGCAACAGCATCCAGAAATACCTATGGCATGACTGAAATGGTGGAGGGGCGATGAAGCAATATTATGTACAACTATTACAGCCCTTTTATTCTGTTTTGTTGTTTTACAGGGTTTCAAAAAGTAAAATACAGGATTAGACCTCAGCATTACCATAAAGAAATCTCTGAAAAACATCTTGAGTCAACACACAGGGAACACTTTAAAATATGAACTTTGTAAGTACTATTTAAAATAACTTTAATTAAAACATTGTGGAGGCTAGATTTACGAGTACCCATTCTTTAAAATGTTGCACTGATGCTTGATATTTAAATTTAAATGCATAGTTGAGCATAACGAATACCTTTCTATATGCTTAGTTGACATAGTCCTGCCCAATTGATTCAGATTTCTCATTCTGCAGTCTCATGAATAGCGTAATCGTAGCATACCGTCACCTGGCTTCTTCCAAGCATGGAAAAAATCCAGCAGCTTCTCAGTTATTTTCAAATTCTTTTAATGCCTTTTGACAAAGAAGCATTGAGACCACCAAAGCCCACAGTATTACAGCCCATATGCTAATCTGGTCTTCAGTAACTGGTAGAGCAAACATTTGTAGTCTCAGCGCTATCAGTGTTAGAAGACACTTGTCTCCTTCAGCTGAGGGTCCTGGTACAATGGTAGGTGTGGAAGGTCAACTGATAGCTCTTTCCACCTACATTTTTAATCAATGCTCAAAATGATGAGGCATTTCCTACTGGGCAACTGCCTTTACTGAGGTCCCCAGTAACTTTTTGTACTACGTCCAGTAATCATTCTATCCAACTTCTGGATGCTTTTTGGCCTGCTTAAACTGCGCTGCCTGGGTGTGGAAATTCAGAGTTACTAGTTCACACCTGAAGTCCCCATCCTCTCATTTTTGTTTCTCTGGGTTGAAAAAAGTTGGGATAAAGCCTGTCAATTACATGGTCACTCCAAGTTCATCTTGGAGTGGTATCTGGCTTAATCTTATGATTCAACAATTGTTAGCCTTCCTTGGAAGCTGTGGTGACAGTCATTTAAATCTTCATTGTTCGTGAAAGAATGGACCAGTATTTCATCTGGCTGTTCAGTCAGATTTGGAGCT
>NW_010235725.1:6253-18484 GCF_000690775.1 Eurypyga helias
ATCCTTTCCCTATGCTTGTGCCAAATTTACTTTGTCTTTGACACTGGGATATTAATCTGAAGCTATTCAGTTGTTTCATATTTATAAAAATCTAATTATTTACAGAACTTTTATTCTAGTACTGAAATCAATTTTACACACTCAAAAAGAAGTGGAAACAGATCATTGGTCAGCAGAGAAAGAGTTAAATGAAATACAGTTAAATGGAATAAAAGGTACGCTGCTGAAGTGTGTAAACATCATAACCTGATGGAAATTCAGTTTGGTAGGTGTTATACAAACCTCACAAGTCAGTTATGTTGCTATAAGACACTGCCTAAGTTCTCATTAAAAGATTTGGCCTTGGTCTTTAAAATCAGATCCCAAGAGACTATTTGATTCCAGATGCAGATGCAGAGTCTAGCCTGCATCTATTCAATACTTATTCCAATTTCCAGGAAAAGAGATCTGATTTCAGAATTTTAAACATCTAAAAAACATGAAACAGTGAATACCGTAAAGAGGGGTAAATGCAGTGCACAGCATTAGGAGCAGCAGTACCTTTGCTATGAAGACAGCTGTAGCCCTTCATGACCCTCATCTCTGCTGACAGTGCTGTCCAACAGCCTAACTTGAGTCACCTCATCATACATCCCACTGACCAACATATGCTTCTGGAAAAGCCTGGAGTATACAAGTGAGCTGAGAGGCAGCAAGGTGCCACAACCCAAGGCTTTGTAGGAAATGCTTTGGAGGAGGCAGCTCAGATTTTACATACTGTGCAGTGCAAGCCTCGGATGTGAACAGTTCCATGCCCCAAGAAAAACTGGTTAAAGATACCATAAAAAAGAACAGCCTGGAAATAGGAGAATGATTTTGATTATGCCCTCCCAGCAGGACCTGCTATCCCTCCGGCGGCAAACTTATATTCCTGACTCATTTTTCCTTATCACTAGACTATACAACTTTGCTTTTGGAATCATCACAAAACCTAATTCCCTGTTAATCCCACACTATGGCACAACTCTTGCTGTCTGGAAATGAGGGAATATTTCCATGAGCTGCAAATGCCAAAATAAGAAGGGGAGAAGGGTTACATTAAAAATGGATGAAGACGCCCTGGGTTTATATTGGTTTATATCTACACAGGGGGATGTAACTCTCACAGACAGCTTTTCTCCCTGGCAGTCCTCTGAAGCCGCCATAATAACAGTTCAGACCTGTCCTTCTAAGTGCAGTACTGGTCCCCTAAGGCTCAGCAGAGCTTCGCAGTGCACAGCTCACCCCCTTCTCACAAGCATAAAGCTCTCAGGCAGGTTGATAAAGAGGACTACAAGTGAGGCTGGGTATCCAGATGAATACACTGCCTGTAAAAGAAAAAGAAGAAAGCCTGCCTAAATTTCCCTCTATCCCACCATCACTTTGATACTGGTGGTCAGCTGGACCATGTCCTGCTCTCAGGATTTGGCCAAGCATGAATATTTCCTGGGATTTTGTTATAATCTTAAAACAAAGGTCAGCATAAGAAAACAGGTTATGTATCAGTCCTTTTTCCTCCAGAATTAAGGCTCCTTTGTTAGTTTTCAAGAACCTGACCATGTAAGATTTACTTTCCCTATCTTCAAAGCATGGCCATTTGGCACATAGTAATGGCTCTGAGAGCTCTCCAGCTGATTAATCTCAAAGCAACTCTGTTAACTTACTGTGTCTGTCTCTCCTAGCTGACCAAACTGTGCCTCGTACCTTATGAAAGGGATGTTGTAATAGAGGAGAGGGAACGCTATTTCATCATCTGGAAGTGTCAACAGAAGCCTGTGCATCCATACTGGAGCTTGCAGGCTTCCAGTCAGAGCCGTATCAGCAGCTGGAACTAACTCCAACCGAAAACGCTGTTCTCAAATTGCAACCACTTCAGCGAAGCAAACGCTGGAAATCAGGAGGAGGCAGTTAGGGAAATTGCCTCCTTTACCTGCCATCTGTATAAGAGCACATGTTGTACCTGCGCCATCTGTGGATACAGCTTCACTGTAATTTAAAGTGTAAAAGCCATCATACTTTTCTGTCAGGAGTCAGGATTCCCCAGTGTACACTAATATGTAAAACACTTTGTTGCTATAAGGTCCAATTGTATGTGCACATATGTCAGCCTTTACTGAGGCTCACCAAGTCGTTGTCAGGCAGATGTTGTTTTGCCAGGTGTGCTTTTGTAGAGCTTACAGCTGGATAACTTCCCTCCAGAGAAGATTTTTAAGTTGGAGATGGGCAAACCTCAAAAGGTTTAGAGGTTCATTTAAACAAGCATCTAAAATTCTGGATGCTTATCTGAACCAACTCAAGACTCACAAAATAAGGTTGTATGCCTTAAAGAACAGACTCTTGCAAGCTTTGTTGTAAGTAGGACAAAAATGATATATATTAGTCTCCAAAAAAAAACCATATTGAATTTGCAGATTATTTTAAATCACATTTTTGCAAGCTACAAAGTTTTGTTTCAGTTTTGCATAAAGCTTCGCGGCAGTTTTATTTTAGCCAAATCATTTGTTTAGTCCCCAGTTTAAAATGCTGTGGACCATATTGTATTTGAATTGATTGAGGTGGAAAATCTCCCAGTATTATGAATAAAAAAGGATGCCCTGAGCTATGCATCTTACAAAATATGCTTAATGCAAAAAGCAGAAACTCTGTATAGAAACAGGGTTTTAACTTGCCCGTGTATTTCAATAGGAGAAATAGGACATTGCTACCAATACCAATGGTTAAAGAGTCACTTTATCATTCTTTTGTGAGAGATGGCTAAATTTGTAATTTGGGGGAGCACAATAACATGCTTCACTTCTCTGCTGTAAAACATTAACCTAAACAGAGAAGCAGTTACGTTTTTGATAGGCCATAACTTTCACTTGGGCGACTAAAAGGATTGGATGCTGTTTGTTACAGAAATTATTCCTTGTGCTTTTCCACAACAAAACAAATATAATCCCTCCTGTTTCATGTGGTAAACATTTCAGAGGACTTGACAGATTGTCAGTGATTTTTCCCAGGCAATAATAAAAGTTTGACCTGATGACTGGAATCGAGGGAAGAATTTGTAATGGATAATTTCATTAAATAGGTATGGCTTATTTCTTCATCTAAACATATCCCCCCAGAGGAAAGAAAAAGAGGTGATGGAATTTGCTATCAAGGTTAATAGAAAATTCTTTTCAAGTTAATGCAATGACTCAAAATAGTTCTCTCCAATTATTAGTTATTTATGATTCTGTGTTGGTAACATCTGACACTATTGCTTCATAGTTAATCAGTCTAGAACTTATTTTGTAAGTCCAGCATTGTTTCTGTGATTTCTTTCCTGCAAATAAAGGAAATTTTATCAGCAAAAAGACATATTTCTCAAAAGCATATGAGAATTTCACACAAGAAAAATTGCTAGAATTATTTATTTTGATATCCTAGCAAATAATTGCAGAATATTTTTGTAGAATGGAAGCAATTCAGCTGGAATTATAATAGAGAACCACAATTGGCTTGATCAGAATAAGTAAAAATACTATGTTTTCTAGTGGAGGTGAAAAGTCCTTAGAAGAAAACAATACAAATGTGCAAACAGGAATTGCACAGTTCTACGTTCTTAGTAGGTCCTTAGTAGGTCCTAAACAGACATTGTAGGACAACCTCTATCTTGCTACATAATTTCTCAAAGATCTCAATGCTACTACCTTTTATTAACCTCTATTTACCATATTATCTGTATATGGATGACCAAGAACTCTGTAGACACTCATCTGACAGATATACTCCATTTTATGTTTTGTCATTCAGTACATTAGTGCTCATCCCTGATGCTACTATGTCCGAGATGCGGTCACACTGGTCACTGTCCAGCTAGCAAGATGCTTGTACAGGTACTGTTTGTATGTTAATTGGCTTATATTAATTCATGTATAGTCTATCCTAACATTAGATTTATTAAGCAGCCTAGATATGTCTCCACAAGAATTTCAAAGGAGATTACAATTTATTCCTGATCCAGGAGGTTAATAGGAATATCTTTTTCTCTCCTGTATGTCACACTTCCAATCACTCTGCAAGGACTCCCCTTATTGGAAAGCTCTGTGCAAGAACGAGTGTAAGGAGGTGAAGAGGAGGTTTCAGCAACTAATACAAACATCTAAGAAAATTCTGCAGCCAGTCAATGTTCTGAAGAAATTTTTGTCATTCACAAAAATGATTTGACAAGATTTGCTTACTGTGTTAACTAAATCGCTTTAGAATAATTCAGCTACAGTAAGTCTATGTTCAACAATCTGTAAAACATGTAGAAAACCTTTCAGTTAGCCAAGTCTGCATCTCAAATTTATAATAAATTCCAAAACAAGTACATATTAAATGATTTTATGTTTTATTGCCAAAACAGTGTGCAGCTGTAGTAATTCCTGATTAATCAGAATGTGAGGTTTGGGAGTATGTTCAATAACCTGCATATGAATCAGATATTTCACTGCCCATACTGGTCTTTTTTTTCTGTTATTCCCAGAAGCATCAGTACTGAACTGCAATGCTTGGGTTGGTGACATGTTGTCAGGTTTTAAGGTCAGGGTCTCCTACTGTTGTTTAAAAGACTAAAAAAGGGTTATAAGTGTGTTACAATCGGTTGCAAGGGATGAAAACTTTTATTCATAAAGAGACCTAGATAATTTTCTCAGTTATGATCTTATTAGTTCTGATTTATGAAAATGTCTGCTTCCACAGGATAATTTCTGAATCCAATGATGAAATGGCTTTTCCACAGCAAAATCTTTCCTAGAACTTCAAGTCTATTTGTCCTTCATTAAGTGCATTTCCACAAAGGTAAGGCCATTCATGGGGAAATATATATATAGATATATTTCCTATATATACAGAAAGGGACAGTTGTTATGATAGGTGATGGATTGACAGTTGTAGAAAACAACATATTTGTGCTCTTCTACTGAAAAAAAATGCACTAATTGTATTTACTTCCTTTACATAATAAAATATTGTTTGTTCTTTTCAGGGCTGGTATCATTTTTAAATGAAAAGTGAATGTTAAGATAAGGCTATATTTTCAAACATGAAAGGGGTTTCCTTATCTCACTTCCTGACATTCTGCTTTAGCTGTCTTTTCTTTAAAAAAAAATCATTTGAGCTTTTAAATGACTCGGATTGAAGATAAAACATCATGGAGCAATGTGGAGATGACAGCCAACTGAACAAATAATTTTCAGTTGTTCTATCTGTATCTTAGTGCAGTGATATGTACAAAAAAAGCCACATTTGAACAGCATCGGTCTGGCTTTCTGTCATTTATGTACAAAATTTTCTGATGGTCACAGAAATCCTTGATAAAACTAACTGACTTTTGAAAGAATATATTTTTAATATTTTTTTTTTTCCTTTTGCTTGGGATTTCCACCTTTATAATGTCATAAAAGCTATGGAGTACCTCAATCTCTTCTCAGAATGCTATGAAAAAAAAAAAAAAAACCCGAAAACAACCAAACCAAACAAATACCAAAACCAAAACACAAAAGCTTATCTCATTAGTTTAGGAATTAGCTCAACCATAAATCATTGGGCACCTGCTAAAACAGTTGTCTCTTTCTGGTATTTTCCATATAATACTCCTTTACTGTATAAGGCAACATAGGTACATCAGCTATCTTTTAAGGAGACCTGATGGCAATTAAACTTGATGAATAGCTGCCATGGTTCCAAGGTATTAGTCTTTGCTTCTTTTGACCTTGCTATTAATATGAATTTTCAGCTCAAACACAATGTTGTAAGATGTCATGGAATCTGAAGACAGCCAGATGATGTTTAAGATGACAAAATGAGAGTAAAGGTCATAGATACCCTTTTAAAAACTTGAATAAAAATGAACAGAGGTCCAGGAAGATCAGACAGAAGAGCTTCATCTTTGCTTTAACCAGAATTGGGGGTTAGCCCTTGTCAAGCAGCGATAAAAAGGATTAGATATGCTGGCAGTGTGGCCAAGATGATTCAGGTCTTTTTCACATGACAGATATCTGGGATTTATGTTACATGCAAAATTTTTGCTGAGATAAACTTCATTAAAATCGCTGCCCTACAGTTTAATCATGCCAGATATATGTAATATAGGTTAAAATGTACTGCAATAAAGAGCACAGACCGGTAGAGGTCTGAGCACTCTTTCAGCTGTGCATTATTGTCCACCTACACAACCTCCAAAGAAGTTTAAAGGAAACACCTTGAGACTTGTGTGGATTTTCATTAACCCTGCACTGTGAATTGATGGGGTGCTGGTGAAAAACAAACATAGGCAGAGAAAACATTAGGTCTGCTTCACACAAGAGCTCTTTATTGACAGTTTATGACATAGACTTGGAGCGGCCCAATATTGCTTCTGCGACCTTCGCCTCCACAAACCTACAGGCGTATTGAGATTTTGCTTACCCCGTGACGCCTTGCCTGGTCTTGTCATTGCAACTTTCTCCTCAGTGTCATTCTCAGAGTTAATTTTGAGCACTGGAGACAATTACACAGGCTTTTTGCCGTGGACCCAAATTTCTGCCAGCTTCACTTTCTTAATTGACACACAAACCTAGCTAAGGATTCTGCCAAATTACACACCGCAGATTAGTAATGGGGTCTGCAGTCAACTAAAACTTTGAGCTGGCACCCAAATTCCACACCCACATTGGCCCAAATTCAAATTATTTTGCAAGAAATAAAAGGACATAGTTAGCATTTTTCTTTTTCCAAGGAGAAGGAAGGGTATTACAAACAATAAAGCTGCTAATTCTTATTTCTACAGGTCTCAAACTCTTTTGGTTTTCTTTTCTATGGTAGCCTGTTATTAAAAAGTAAATAAAGAAAAATTACTAATCAGTTAAAAGTCTACATACCTTTTAGTAGGGGAAAATTAAGTCCAGTTGGTTTAGTTAACAGTTTAGTTACCAAGATAAATATTAAATTTGTTAGTAAAGTATCTCCCTTTATCCCAGTGCACCTTTTGATACTAACTTCTGTTCATTTTTTGCATTAGCTTTCTTTTGAATTTTCTCTCATCTTAAAAAAAAAAAAAAAAAAAAAAAAAAACACCAAACATACAAACAAACAAAAACCTTTCTGAAAAGAGTACACAGAGAACAGATTTTTGCTATATATGATAAAGCCAAGAGTAGGCAAAATGTAAAAGATTAAATTAAAATTAAACTTATTTAGGGAGAAACCCAACACTACTACAAGACAACACATTGTTTAACAGTACTCATTAAAACAAAATAGACCAGAGCAGTAAAGTAGATAACAAGTCCACACTAAGTTCTAGGGCCAATTTTTCTGTGTGATCAAGCTCCTTAAGAACTTGCAGAGGATAAAGGCATGCAGGAAAAGTCTATTTTCCTTACCGGAGTGCTGCTAATGCATGTTGGGAAATCCATCTTGAGAACTAGAACAGGAAATACCCTCCCAGCAGCTGTATCTGTAGATTCCTCAGCTTGGGCTTTTACTCACAATAAACATTCTGCATTTCTGGGGCTTAGTCACAGTTTTGTCTCTATTCAAAAGGTTCCCAAATTCATAAGTTTGACAATGGATGTTATATACCTGTCATATGACAGGCCTTAGAATGTATGAAATTTCAACGAAGCTGTTTAAACGTGGCGACCAAGAAAGGACAGTCAGAAGGGACCAAGATTTTTTGAAGCAGCAATTCCTGCATAATAATAAGTCCATACAAACTGTTGCATTGTTTTTCTGCTTTCTTCTTTCAGCTTCCACATTACAATATCTGCAATACAATATATTTTTTTTAAATTGGTGTGCAGATACATGGTTGTTAGAACAACCAAAAATCACCTGTCATACAATTCTGTGCAGTGATGAAGTACAAGAAAATAGTGCTGGGTATACTACCTATGTCTGTGTCGTACACTACCTGGTCTCCGAAAGTGTCATACTCAAAAAAAGATTATGAAAATGAAGGTAGCTTCAGAATCTGCTTATTTTTCAGTTAAGGGATGTCCTGAACCAGAAGTCATTTCTGTATGTATAGTCACACCGCATAATTTGTTCCTCCATAAACATATCAAACCGCTCCACAAACCATAGACTTTTGCAGACTTTGTAGTATCCTTTGGCAAAGAGTTCCACAGCTGAACCACCAACTGCACAAAGAACGTCTTCTCCTTCTGTTTGCTTTGATGTCCCTTAATCAAAGAAATAGCAAATAACTGATGTGTTTTTAACTTCTCCATGCTAGCTACAATTTTATTTGCCTCTTACGTTCTGCCTCGCCCGTTCTGTTTCTTTCCCAAAATGTTTTCTTTCTTTCTTTTTTCCTAAAAAAGCCTTTCCTCACCTTGAGTCAGTCCTATCACCCCTCTCTGAATATTTTCCAGACCTACTCTATCTTTCTTTGAGATTCAAGGTGTCAGCTGGATATATACAATAGCATAATGAAGTAGAGTATGAACTCATCTGTGCAGAGCTTTTTATTCATAGTCCTCTGAAATGTGGGAAAACTACACCACAATGACAAGGTATTCTAAAGAACTACAGCAGTGATTTTGAAACTAAACACTAGGACCAGAATTTTACTTGCAGGTTAGTTTTGCCTTTTTTTTTTTTTTTTTTAAGGCTTAATATGCATAGCTATTTTCTGTGGAGGTACATAGTGCCAAATTTAAACAAACAACTTTGAAATATTAGTAAGGGACTATGAACCATTCTGTTTTGGAGTTTGATAAAGTGTGTACTTGAATGGTACTCAGGAGAAGTCTGAAAAAAAAAATTGTGGTCATATGAGATAATTATACAACTTTCACAAAACTCCCACAACACTTAAATCAATTTTTTTATATATATAATGTCGTTAGCTTCTGAATGGCGTGGTAAAGCAAAACCCAACACCAGGCCCAGTTACTCTTTTTATAAGCTGACAGCTTGGGAGTGCTTCAGCTGATAAGCGTCAAAATGTTCCAGGAATCCATAGACACAATTACTTTGATTTTCATGCAATTGAAAACACAAGAAAAACCTTGCTTCGGGAGCAGCCAGGCTCTCCAGACTGTGTAATGCTACTACTGCTCCTTTCTACTGCCTGCATACCTCAAAGGCAGCAAATTAATCTTATGTGTGAGCAGATAATGGCTGAGAGTCTACTAAAAAAAGAGCTTTCCAAAGTAGCTTGTGAGAAGCAGCAAAAACTCCAATGCAGGAAGAGAGAAACAGCAGGCACCAGAGCAGCAGATGTGGGGTGAAGAAGAAGTAATAAAAAAGTGAACTTGGAATACTGAGCAGAAGGCTAGAACCTAGAGTACCGTGCAGGAAAAGTTAATGGAAAACAGGAAGAATTTTACAAGTAAGTTTAAAAGTGGGGATCCAAAGTCAAGACGTCAGAAGAACTAGAAACTTGGCCATGCAGGAAATAAAGATGGAGATACCTAAGATGACAGAATTCCCTACTCCTGCCAAAGGTAGAAACCGTGGTGCAATTGATCTGCAGGATTCTTGGCATACAGAAAGGGATTACTGAAAGGAAGAGTAGGTGAAGGGCACGCACTGGGCATAGAGGAGTGGGCTCAGAGGAATGGCTAAGAGCCAGTTTGGTTGCTCAGGCTACAGAATCAACATGCAATTCCTGTGTCATCCTTGTCTGGTGAAGTCCTGAAAGATTCTCATAACTTCTTCAGAAACAAATAGGCAAAGGAGGCAAGTTGTCTTGTGGGGGAATGGAAGGTGATACACAACGCAGTGATCTCCATGCTGAAGTCACCTTCCTTCCTCTGTCACAACTGTCTCTTCTTCACAACACTTGGAAAAAATTGAAAGCCATGCAATTAACAAGGTGTTTTTATAGTAAATGCCTCAACTTATCAAATACAGTGGTGGGTGAGTATAAAAGAAACTCCCCTGCAACACACAAATTTGTATTCCTTGTCAGCACCTGGGAGAAGACCACTTAGAAAGATAGCACCTCTGCCAGCCTGTGTATACAGCCTAGATACCCAATTTTTCCAGCCATGCTCACTTTTTCAGTACCTAGTGTAGCTGAGCCACCACACAGCACAGATGATGTTTACCAGGACAGCAGCCCAAGCCACTTCCCACCTGCAGCAGAGTTGATAACTTGCGTGTTAATGAACAATTGTGTGCTTGAGAAAAATCACCTCTCCACGGAAGTTGCTCTAGAGATGGCACAGTGTCACAGCGTTACTTGTCTTTAGTCAAGTTGACCTTTATCCGATCACCTGTATGTGTACATAACAGCCACCACCTTCAACTTTTGAGATGTATAGTGTCAGACATCAGCCTCTGCTGTACACTAAAAAATGACCCCATATTTTTAAGCTGGAAGTTATTGAACCATGAAAAATATAGGAAACAGAAATCACTACCAATAAGAAAGCACTACTTTCACATTATATGGAGTAATTGATTTCCACGTTACAAATCTTGAAGAAATGCCTTTTAAATGTCAAACAGCCTACTGAATTTCAAGGCAAAAGCTACCCTACATAACTCAGAAGTGTTGCAGAAATGCAACTGAATAATTTAGGCATTGAGCTTTCAAGTAGCTGAAAAGCATGGGCAGCTGGACAGCACTAGTGCACCGCCAAATGGCTTTAATGAGTCATAATATATGATTTTAGGAATGTTTATCCCACAAGCTGTTAATCAAAGTCGGTATGGACAACTCAGTTTTCCAAGTATTGCTTTGAGTGGCCTAAAATGAATGTTTATAGCCTCCCATCAGTTGCATACATTATATTGACTTCTAAAAGGTCTGGAAGACCCTACTACAGCTAAGCAGAATTTAATCATTAGGAAAGTATTTCAAGTCATTAAAAAGAGCATATGTGTCTTGGAAAACTTGATATGTGGAATTCTAGTGGAGGGAGGGGGAGAAACAACAATATTTTACTCATTAAATAACTTCTCTGATGTCGTCTTCTGAACTGTGTATGGATACAGAACAGTTCACGGAAAACACATTTGCATCAGATTCCAGGAACTGGATTCTTTTTAGTATTCTTTAGTGGAAAATGAAGGCTTGGCTGCTTACCAGATTATTTGTTCTATGATAAATGTAAAAGTTTTACAAGCTCTGATGGATTGTAGACAATCATTCCTGAGAAATTTGATCATCACTGAGGCTATTGCAAAAAATGAAGTGATGCTACCAGCTAAGCAAATTGTATAATTGAGATATCAGTGTAGAAGTTGCATGAGAAGACTAATATTAAGCGCATTTTTAAATAGTAAATAAGCATCAGTTATATGCCGTCACTGCAATCAAGGCCTCTTAGAAATAACATGACAGTGGCACTTTTTCAGATCAGTTGTTTTTCCAGCTGAGCTATCAGTTGCTGTGCTTGAAGGAGACTACACTGACAGAATCCCTACAGTCAACACTACTTCCAAAATTTTATTTGCACCTCTCTTTCTGTCCTTGATATCTTAATCTTTTGCAACGGGCATAAATAGCTTCCCTTGGCATTAAAATAGAGGGATGTTATCTTAGCTTCATTATTTCTAGGTTTACTACTACTGAATGGTACCAGCATTTCCAGACCTCTGCGCAACGCTACATAAATTTGGGCAGTTCATTCAAGAATCAGAATTATTTCCTTCTCAGTGTATGTTGATTTGTGTTACCACACAGGATACTTACTTTGTGATGGCAATCTATGCACAATGCTATCTGTTTGGTCAGTATACACGTTGTAGTTTGAATCTTCATAACAATTCTTGCATAAGTGGATATTCTGATGGCTCAGGCTGAGAATCGATTTTAGCAGCGGGACCTTTAAAAGACTTTGTTTCCCTGCCCTGTCACATACTTTGACAAAACTGGAGGTATTTTACATCTATGAGACCTTACTCCCTCTGCAACTTTTTGGTTGAAATGGAAGTTTTCAAGGAAGCAGAGGGAATGACAGCATTTTCTGACAGAGATACAGACAGAAAATGTGTTAATAAGATGTTTCCTTAGGAAAATTCCAGCCCCTTTGTCTCTCACTGAGTCACTTTTGCACAAGAATGTTTGTGTTTTCTCTGTAAGCATTTAGGCTCTGTTATCCTCATATCTTTCCTGAAAAGATTTACTGTCACAGTCGAAATTCATACAGGAAATAGGCATCCTAGGAGAGATAGTGTTGCAGTGGAGACTGGGTGTCTTCAGAGGAATGGTTTGCAAGATGCTGACTGATCCTGGAAACACACAAAGTGACCAAGTTTCCTGCT
>NW_010235725.1:18515-59624 GCF_000690775.1 Eurypyga helias
AACACACTAGAACCCTGCACAGAGAAGGCAGTGAAGTGTGGGGTTTTTGTTTAGTTGTTGGGGGTTTTTTTAAGTAAACTCAATAGATAGATCCTATATCCAACCAGAGTTCAGGTGGGTTTGAAGTGTTTGACGCTGGGTCTTAGTGGGTTTTACGGGAAAAAAATCCTACACCAGTTGAATCAGAGGAGCCGATATATACTGACATTTATAATTCATGCAATTCAAATGTTCTTGTTTTCTCATCACACCTGAAATTAATTCTAATCCCCAGTGTTTCTGACACACTTTCAATCTAGCCAAAGAAGGTAAAAGTATGTCTGGCATCCATGCAGCTTGGATTATCATCTTATGGCAGCATAGCTGACATAACTAAATTAATTTGACTTAAGAAATCAGAGAAGTCTTGAGCTGTTGTCTTGTAGATGACAAACCAGTGCCTTATCAGCTAAGCTACTCAGGTCCAGTCTACAGCACTCTTAAGTGTGATTTCATCTAAGTAATGTGTTGCTGAGTCTAATGTCAAATGAATCTATCACTCTGCAACCTTTTCTAATTAAAGGAAAAGAAGATTAAATGTGTATGAACAGTAATTAAAAGGCTATAGCAGATTAATATTCAAGATTTTTCTAACAATTTCAAAGTGGTTTTATTCTTATTCCTTTAAGATGAAACAAATATATTTTATTGAATTTTGAATTTGTATATGAAGATAAAACAGAATCTACTATTCCTTCTTGCAAAAATAAACTGCATCTCAGTGTTCAAGTCCATTTATTTCACTGGTTCTAACAGAGGACTAATGTCCACATTACACCAACTTAATGCTGCATAAAAACTTAGTATTTCCCATTGGCTGGCCACAGGCCAAATAATACAGAATTTAGGCCATCTTAATTTGGGTCTAACCCATTCAACATTTTGACTGCAGGTGAGTAACCCATACTATGAAGATTTCAGTATTTCTTTGAAATAGAAACTATTCTTCAGGTATATTTGTACAGAAAAACAAAGGACTCATCTGAAAAATTTTGCATGAAGCTTTATCCTTTGGGATTTTCCCTTTTGGATTTGTAATGCCCTGTATCACTTGATGGTGTCAACAGCTGGGCTTTTAAGAAAAAGTGCCACACAAATGCAGTATGCCTCCTGAACTGCTGACTTCTGGTCATCTAGACAAAGTTAATGCTCAGACACTATGGGTCAGAACATCACTTATTGTGAGAATTTTAAATTTTCTTGACCTAAAAGTGCTTGTTAAAACCATATGTAACTTACTCTTTGATGAGTTTCACATCTTTCCCATGCCTAATCCTTAAATCACCTCTTTGATATTAAAAACTGTATTTTATATTACCTAAATTCTTTTTCCAAAGGGATCTACCCAATGGGAATAACACATCCAACTGGAAGTTACTGGGGTTTATGGTTCTCCGCCACCTTTGACAGTGTGAAGTGGGCTCCCAAATCACTTGAGCAGTCATTTGGCATCAGGTATGAAAAGTTAATGCTTCTAGTTCTCAGGGGGTGTCTTAATTATGAAATTATGGGTCTTAGTGACATAACAGTCCAAGATGGGTCTTAGTCTCATAACTGTTGAAAGCATATAGATACATCAAATATTATGGCATCTGTGCAAGGAAAGAAACCTTCTATATTTTAGTTTGAAAAGGAAAAAGTGAACGACAGTAGCAGAAGCTCCTTGTACAAAACCAAGACTGAAACACAGCTTAATATCAGACTTCAGAAACAGCATCGCCAAAATAAATTTTTTGTCATCCCATTACGGAGAGGTACAGTAAATTATGGTGGTTTGTTTTTTACTTTAGCAGGCTAGTCAGTATGTTTCCTAATTTACTAGATATAGTACTAATTATTTAGGATTTTAAAAGCCAAAGCAGAAATAGCAGAGCTCATCCCAACTCAGATGGATGCTACAAGTATATCTGATACTGTCTGTTGAAAATTATTTGTTCTGCAGGTAAAAAATTCATCAAGCCTTATAAATATTCTCTAAAATAGAATTTTAGACCTAAACAAGGTTAACTGTTTATTTACAAGCCAAGCATTTATTCACACACAAGACAGAGATTTAATTAATTGGTTCCTGCAAATAAATGACCAATTGCATTTCTCTTGCTCATGTTTTGTCTTTTTTCTTTTTGCAGCTCCTGGTCATATTTACTTGCTCCCTCACACAGAAATTGTATCTTTATGTTTTACTGAGCTGATTACATCTCTCAATGAAGTTCAGGACATCTTTAATTACTACCAGAACTTCAAATATTTTCAGAAGATTCCCATTAGAAAGATCATCAACTATTTCTACCCTAGTTCTCCAAAGGAAACTTTGAGCAGACACTCTCACCCAATAGCAGCACTGACGCATTAACTCTCCTCAGCCACCTCGCTCAGACTACTTAGTCTGGCTCCACCATGGCTGGGAGCCTTAATCAGATATCATACTAACGAAAGCTATGTCAGTAATGATGTCAGATGAATGGTGGTCACATGGCAACAGTCTCATACGAAGCAAACAGTGCCACACTTGTTTTTAGGCTACTTTATGACTCGTCTGAAAAATGACTTTGTTCACAACGAAACACCACTAATGTATGAGCTGTTACCGTAGGATTTTAGCACATCTACTATTTTCTCAGCATTCTTTTAATATACCTAGCTGGACAAACAGTGTAAATATCATTAAACTACATATATTATCAAACTCATCAATCACCATGTAAGCTCACCAGATGAAAGCTTGGCAATCCTTTCTGGCATTTCAAATCCTCAAAGAAATGGCATTATGGAAAACATATAAGAGAGAAAATATTTTAATTTTGCACCCTGATTTGGCTTATACCAGATATACACATACAGGAGAATAGGGAGACTCAGTCAGCTCTCCTGGTAGGTCCAAAAGCATGGTTTTCCCTTCCCTGCTCAGGACCTCAGTGGGCTGGTGGGACATACAGAGGGCAGAATAACAAGGCTGAGGGGGAGGGAAGAATTTGCCCTCTGGCTCCACTCACACTGCAATAAAACAGAAGCCCAAGTCTCCCTGCATTTAAACTCCCTTTCCTTCCTTGGCTTCTGAGGGAAAAAATTGCCCCTTCCTATTTCTCATATGCATAGTTAGTGGCCTTACTCCGAGCATGGGAGTGACTTTTTCAGCGTGAAGTACTGGGAAGACCACCGGTTTCTCAGGGATCCTGATGATGCTTAGAAGGAGGCACTGACAACATGGCAGTGCAGCTTTGATAAAAGTCCAAGTCTAAATGACTGGCTATCAACCCATACCCAGAGAAGTAAATAACGAAGTCAGATACCAGAAATTGTTGTCATGGAGAAAAATTGTAAGTAGCCACATCCTGAGGCAGGCAGGTACATTTTCCCATTACTTTTACTCAGCACATAGTCTCAGGATCTGCTGAAGATAACAAGCTGCCACTGCTGTTGAAAAGTAAAATCCCCATGCCACTCTTGGGCTGTTCCTCCTCTGGCCCATGAAGAGCAGGTAATGGGTATGGCTCAGGACGAGCTGGCATGAGCTGGCACAGCTTTGTGAGTGCTTGTGCCACCAGACAAGGCGCAAGTGTTGGGACAGCAGATGGGAGCCGCCAGAAAAACGTGGAGAGCAGGACTGCCTCTCACCAACATTATAGGTTTGTGCAGTTTAAATTCATTGTGAAGCTGCAGTATCGGCTTGTAGTGGGAGCCTGAAATCCAGACAGGGTCACAGACCTCTCTGTTTGGTCTGTAGTGCTTCTTTCATTTAAACTTATTGATCAAGAAGGTGGTTAAAAATTATTGTGTTTATCCAACCAGGAAGCACAATAATGGCAAAGATAGCAAAGAGAAGCTAACTGACAAAACCCTAAATTTGAAGCATTAAGTAGTGAGAAAAATGTAGAAAAATATTTAAGTAAACATGTATCGTAGATGACAGTGTGGAAATAGAGGATTCTCAAAAAGAAAGCAAAGAAATTATTCAGTTATTTGCTGAGAATTGTTCAGTTATTCATAACCACTATTATATGAACTACAAATGCAGCATATTCTACCCATAAGGGAGAATTAGAATTTTAACTACCTCATGGCCATAGAGTCATGCTGGCATAGTCTTTGGATTAACACAAAAGTAAAAAAAAATCTATCTTTTAAACACTGAAGTTTCAACAGACTATAATAAATTCTGGATACATACTGCATCTCACTCAGGCAGCTAAGCCTTTAGCAATGCTATTATTTTCTGTTGCCTTCTGGCACCACTTAGCAAGTTTCAAATGAATGAATTCTCTATCCATTGACATATACTGGGGGACAAAAGAATGCAGACTCTCTGCACTGAGAAATAACATGCATGCTTCTCTCACCTTTCTGTCTCATCTCCTCTGCAACATACATAGCCCGCAGAAAGATGCACTGACTTCACATTGCTGACCAAAAAAAAAAATGCTATGATTCTACCAGGGTTTTCTTTTTCATTTATGTTTTGACCTCTTTTTACAGACCATGAGAAAATTTCTGAGTCCAAAAATGACCGATCTTCCCCATTAAACCAATGCAGAGGCTACTTTAACTAGATGCATGTTGGGCCTTCTGACAAGCACGGGGTCCCAGGCCACAAGCTGAGGGAATGGCACAATAGAGCAGGAATCTCAGCCAGTTTTCTTCCTTTTTTTTTTGTTTGGTTGGGGGTTTTTTTGTTTGTTTTTATTTGTTTTGTTTTGTTTTGTTTGAGGAACGAAATCTGGAAATCAGGAAAAAAGATTTGAACCAGCCTAGAGATAGCAATTGATATCTCACTTTGAAAAGCTCAAAGAAGGCTTAAGAAGGGATGGAACAAGTGCTGTCCAAAACCTTCCCAGAAGGGGTGGGGTCTGACCAAGGCAGTCAAAACATTATTATGAATCCATATGAGTTTTGAAAGATTGTGATCTATTGTAAGAGAAGGAAGATCACTTACAACTCTAATGAGGTTTGTTTCATGCCTGTTCTCACAGATGTCTACAGGCAACATAACCCCAGTGGCTTTTTTATTTGAAGCTATACCATCAGCATCTTCCCTTAGATAAAACACTTTTGTCATCTGTTTTGTATCTTAACTTCAATACTTGGTTCTGTCCTGCAAAGGCAATGGAAGGAGATGTTTCTGGAGGAAAAATAAATAAATAAATAAATAAAGGCAAGAATAGCCATATAAGAAGCATGGATAACCACTGGTGGGAGACATGATGATGTCTCCCCAGAATATTATTCCACCAACCTTTAAGGAGATTTGTACATATAGTAGATCATAGAATTATAGAATCTTTTAAGTTGGAAAAGACCTTTAAGATCATCAAGTCCAGCCATGAACTTAACACTGCTAATGCCACCAATAAACCATGTCCCTAAGCACCTTGTTCACATATCTCTTAAATACCTCCAGAAATGGTGACTCAACCACTTTCCTGGGCAGCCCATTCCAATGCCTGACAACCCTTTTGGTGAAGAAATTTTTCCTAATATCCAATCTAAACTTTCCCTGTGAAACTTGACGCCATTTCCTCTTGGTTTATTGTGTGTCACTTGGAAGAAGAGACCAACACCCCCCTCTCTGCAACCTCCTTTCAGGTAGTTGTAGACAGCAATAAGATTTCCCCTGAGCCTCCTCGTCTCCAAGGTAAAAAAAAACCCAGTTCCCTCAGTCATTCCTCATAGGACTTGTTAGATGATGGCAGTAGAAAAGACTACCATGAATACACCTTATATTCATTGCTCTAGGTCTACTTTTATATATCCTACTTGCACTTGCATAAGTAGCATCGCTAATGAAGGCTAGTGGAATGATATACTTTCTATACGCTTCTGTTTCCTTTTTAATGTGAGAATATAACAGGCTTGAAACTAGGTTTATGCTTATACGGTAAATACAATTCAGTTAAAAATACGTAGAGTATTACTGATTAACATGAACATTATTATATGTATGTTTTATGTGATTGCTGGCTGTTCCCCTCGACCAGTACACCATATAAAAATTATCTGTTAATGTAAGAGTACTGTACAGACACCAAAATAGAAACTGCTAAAACAAACAAGATAATTATCTAAATTTTATAATATCACTCATAAAACCTCTGCCTTTTTCCCTTTATGAGCTTTACAGATTAAATTTAGGGCAGATGTTTCATATAATTTACTCAGAACACAGGAAAATTATTTTTAAAAACTCATAAAATCTAGAAAAACACAAATGAAACTAATCTGAAACATATGCAGTCTACAGGTTTAAAGGAAAAGTTAGTTATTCGTGAAGCTATGGATGGGGAGGCTTAAAAGATAAAACCATCTCCCACACACACTTTATAGTATCAGATATACTGAACTGCTTTGGACAAGCAGAGGCCCCTCTACTTTTAGGGTGCACGAGGTAGCTCTGGCTACTTTCCCAAAGACAAACTTAGAGAAACACACACACTGTTCCTCAGTGCACAGAAGCCAATCTGTGGTGTCTTAATTAAATTAGAGGGCTACCTGCTGTAATGTAAGTATTGTGGAAGAATATCAAAGTATCACACTTTATCTATTTGTGCACTGTAAATGGAGGGCAGGAGCATGCACAATAACTTTAATGCTTCAGAGAAAAAACACCTCTCCACTGTCAACAAATAACAGAATTAAGCCTTTTTTTTTTTTTAATGAAGGTTTTCATGGACAGACAAAGAGATGTAGAGACAATTTTCATGGTAATTTTGAAATATTTTGATCTGAAGCCTCAGAATTCTCCATGCCACAAAATTCTCAATTTTCAGGACAGTTCTGCTACAGAGATAAAAAAAAAAAAAAAAAAAAAAGAAGAAGATATCATGCTCTGACATATTATGAACTCTCTTACGCCAGTGTTGTCTGTCAGTCCAGACAGTTTATTAAGCTCTGTGTTTTGAGATCCGGTTAGGAGAGCAGAATGCCTGGCGTTGTCACTGGCAGAAGGTCTGTCAGTGCTGGCACACACCATCTTTGGTCCCTCTGTGGACTGCCAGCTACTTGGTGTGCAGGTGGAAGGACTCTAATTCTTGGAGTGGGAGACCCTTGTAATGCAGGAAGCAAGAGAGTCATATTTGTGGGATAAAAATTTCCCAGTCTGTCTCCTTGGAGTGTCGGTTCCTACACTTGATAAGAGCAAGAAAATGAACTGAACCCATAAATTCAACTGAAGAGTCCTGAGTTATGTCCTTGGTTAGCAGTGGTAAATAAATTAATAAACAGACAAAAATCATTGTAATAAAAAAATTCCGATGTATTTCATTTGTAAGATTATGAGATAGTATGAAAATAAGGAACCATTATACCTATTACTCTTCACTTATATAAAAATTTAAAAACAAAATAAAACAAAACAAAGAACCTGTTACATGTGCAAATTGTGGAAACAAGGTCTAGACATAAAAGAAACCCAGCTACTGTGTTGACAGCAGTCATGGGTATCAGGGTCACAGGAGAAGAAAAACTTACTCTAAACCAAACTACATGCTTAAACAACATCCAAAACAATCAGTAAAAAATAAGCTTCTCAGTCCCTGAAGTTCAGGGTACTGTGATTCCTTTTCTTCAATGCCACCCCACCTCGAAAGCAAATCAGCTAGAGAGCAGATCCTGCTGCTGCTGGGTCTGAATAGTTTTTGTGCAGCAGCAAAACTTCCCTTTCCAAGGGTTTACCCCTTTGCACATTGTTCCTGCTGGCAACACATCACAGCCTGTTATTGTGAGTGTGTTAAAGAGGATTTGGCATTGGAAACACCTACTGTGTGTGAGATACCAAAGTAGCAAAGGAATGGGTGAACGCTGGCAAGTGTTGCTCAGCCATCCTGTGCATCATCTGAGAAAGACCAGTCAGCTGCAAGCAGGACAGCAAACAAGCCTGTCTCAGTCTCCGGGTAGTAGAAACTAACTCAGTGAACTAGAATGTGCTGCATAATTCCTTCTTATGGAGCAGAGTTCCAATAAAGGCAAATATTTGCCCTCCAAATATTGTTGCAAATGAATTCATATGTGTCATGATAATAAAAGTTGTGGGCCAATTCCTCTTTCAGAACACGTCAGGTTACAACAATGCAGGGAGAAATGTGCAGACTGTTTATGATGGGTAGCATTAACACAGAGCGGGACAAATGAGCTCAAATACCCGATCTGAGGTAGGAGAAATAACAAGTTTGCTTTGATGCGGCATAAACACATGATCTTGAATAGATATGACCAAGGCTCCAAAAGAAGCTTCAAAAATAATTAGCCCAGTTAACATGTCAGTTCTTCCACAGGCCATAAATAAGCTTCAAAGACTTATAAAACCCGGCAGCAGACACCAAATGCATGCAATCTCAGAGCAGTCCTAGTAAAAGTACATCGCCACCTTTCTGCTGCAAAGAAAAATGAGCAAAATGCTTAATTTGTACGAAAGTGTGCACACACGTACACGCATTTACTTCGGAACCTTTCTATAGCGTATTAGGTACTGGCACTAAATAAAGTTTTGTAAACATTTTCATTTCGTGATTGTTAGTGGTAAAGAGAACATTTGGGGTGCACGGTCACTAAGCAAACAGAGTGAAAATACTTTTACAGTGAATAGAAACAGCTTTATGGAGTATCGGAGGGCAAGAGGAAGCTGCAAATACAGAGCACCAGCAGCTGTTCTGGGGCAAGGCGGCTGCTCTGGATCCAGCTAGTGGCAAACTGTATTTTGAGAAACAACTGGGTGTGGGACTGTGTAACGGAATATAGCAACTTTTAAAATGGCTTAACTCATAAGCGGATGGGAGGACCTATTTCTCTCTTTTTTTTTACTAATTTTAAATAGAAATTGGGCAAGTGGCTCCAAAATGTTCCTGGATAATCACTTGAATAAAACACTGCATTGATTTCAGTGATACTGACACCCTTTCTCAATCCATTTTCCATGAATATTCAGTTTACTGGCAGGAAAATTTGGAAAAACAGAAACTAAAGCCTGTGCAAGAATATATGGCATTTCCAAACTATATATTTATTATAAGATACAAAGAGATGCATTTATTCTGCCACAAATATATAACAAGATCACTAGAAAGCTATGCATTGAGGCAAATTTATTTGTGAACAGCAAAGTTATGTTTGCAGAAAGTTTTCAGCAAATACCCGGGAAAACAAATACACTGGCGAGCAACCATGATGACTTGTAGGAAATCTATCCATGAAAAACTTCTGATTTTATTTGTAAATCTTCTTATTCATCTCCAGTCTAACAAATATACTGAGCTGTTATGCTGCTCTGCCATCAAGTAGTTGTTCCTTCCCTTGATGTTGCTAGAGTGACGTTTGATTGCCAACAGTCTATTTTTGTGACTAATGACTACATTTTGTTTTCATCCTCAGAAACCATTTGGGCACAAAGCAGTCGGCAGTCCTACGATGCATGTTGTGAGATGTTGGTATTCACCCTGGGTGGCAGGCAGTGTCTGCGTGTCCCTGTTTAGAGGGGACTACAGCTGCTGCAAGCCCCAAGCTCCGTGGCATCTACTTACCAATGGGTTTTCATAAATGCTTCTGTTTTGCGTATCAGTAGATTTCTTTCCATGACAACCAGAAGTAAATGGGTTATATGTTCTCCAGGCAGCTGCTGTAATTTATCGTGGAAGACAAGCCCAGCAGTATTAAAGCTGCCCTACAAGTAACGTAACTGTACTAACTGGAAGGAAAATTGATTTTTAACTTCGGCTAGCTGAAGGGAATGGGCACAACAGTGACTTTGTCTTGTTCCTGCAATGTACCCACACAGTTCAGCTGTGATAAGTTCACGTTGCTGTTTTGGCTGGGGTGAAAGTAGAGGTACAGCTCTCTCAGATCAGTGTCTCCTGAGTACAGTTGAACCAGAGTATCCCTTAGTAGGTGGGACAAAAAACCATGCCTTTGATCCATCCTCATTGCCAGATATTTGTGAGCTGAAGCGCTTCTCCAGCTGGGGGTCTACCTGATTTTTGGACAAGACAGAGAGGCTGGTTGGTCTGATTCAAGGCTGCAGCCACTTTTGCAGCAAACCTGCCTTCATCTCTCGTTAATCTGTGCTGTTGGTTATTCTGCTCATGATTTTAATATATTGCACTTATAATTGTGATAAATTATGTCTATGTATGAGGTGACTCTTTGGGGATCCCTTGGACACAGTTTTCAGAAGAACTCAAGATTCAGAACTGTCATCAACAAGAAACAGAAACAGTCCCTAACATCACTTGGGCCTTTCAATCGTGTAACAAATGGCCAGCACACTCCGTGGCTGATATCCAAATTTCTACCAAATTTGCATTGTTATCCTTGGTCTACCAGCCTAATGATACTAAGCTCAAACTTTTCAGTATGGTTTCCACTGGATTACAGTCTGGACAGTGATTATGTTTTCCCCCATTTCTCATCAGGAATAACAGATTGGCTATGGGCATCATTAACAATACCAAAGAAATTGCAGCCTGGGTTTCCTTGACTATTGATAATTACTCTCTTTCTCTTAATCACCTGTCTCTCAGTAATCAACAGCGTTCCTGTTTATACTAGAACACAGTATGGAGCAACATGAAGCATAGACTTAAAGAGAACACTAATCCTATATTGAACCAGCACCATATAAGCATCCTTGCACCACACTTTATAATTGTCTTTTACTCTTGTTTAGAAGTGTATAACTATCAATACTCCTTGGTTCACTATGTGTGTATATAATAATAAAGTATATGAGGCTATTATTATGGTGTTCACTGTGGAAATAATGCAGTCATACAAAAGACACATTGCTCAAAATAAAACCAAAGATAAATAAAGGAAGCTATAAAATGTTCTGTTGGGCCCACTTCTGAGCCTATTTAAAGTTAGTGGCAGAGTTCCCACTGACCTCAAGCAGGAACTAGCTTCTTTTTCTCTTTTGAGTTTTGCTTAGAAAGAAATATAATGACAGACTTGAAAGGTAAAATGAAATATTTGGAGAGGGAGAGGAATAAAGGGAAAAGAAATCGGAAGGGGATGAGGGAAAAGAAAGAGCTGTATTTTTAACATTTTGCATAGGGTGTAACAAGGATTGCTTGGGGTTTGGGGTCTTTTTTGTCAGATTTTCTGTGTTCTGACTTTGCTGGAATCCTTCACTGTTTTAATGCTTACATTTCTCTCCCAGTTCTTTCTACTCTCTTCTCTGCAGGCACTTCTACTGGCCCCAAAAGGCATGCGGCGCTTCTCAGAATTAAAAATGTGTTTGCCATTAAATATAATGTGTAGAATCTTAAAATGCTTTCAGAAAAATAATGCTCAACTCCAAAATGATGGGAAAATAGTACATAATCATACATATAATTCATACCATTGATTTTTCCCGGTAATTGATGTTGTCAGATTTTTCCTATGTTGAGGAGCCATACCTGAGGTGCACAGTGTTAAAGGGTGTATTCACTGCTGACATAAACGCTAACTACAGCCACTTTGGTGAAGTTATCTCCAATTAAGCCAGCCATTACATTCGCTTCAAGGTATGCAACACATTTTAAATAACAGAAACAAGTCTAGGAAATGCTGAGTACTTCTACGAACTGCAGGGGTGTACCCCCCAGACCTGGACCCAAAGCAGCGTGAGGGCCAACGCTGTGTGTCCTGTTTACCCTGGCAGTTAACGAAGCTGCGTTCAGCGAGAGACACCAAAGAGCCTGCTGCACTTAAAGGGCTAAGGAGAGGTGATAACAGCCCTCGCTCCGTTAAGGCTGGCTGCCCAGCTTTACTGAAAATGTAGTGACAGATAAAACATAAATCAACATCCTTATCATCCCGGCTTCCTTGCCTGCCAAATGGGGGTTTAGTTTATCAGCGACCCGCGGGCCCGCTGGCGGCCTTTACACTTACAGCTGGTCAGCGGGGTGGGACAGGGTGGAAGCTAAATGGCTGCTCTAAAACGCCTTGGTGTAAACAACCCGGGGAAGGACTTCCTTGAACTGCTGGTTACCTGAGTGTGATCTATCTCACTAAAGCGCCTGCCTTGAGAGGGGTAGTATTGCCAGGAAAGAAAACAAATAAAAGGCACCCAGCATGTTCCAGGGCAGGCAGAGTCTGGGGAATATCGTCCCTGTGAGGGGGTGAGCAGCCTGCAGCAAGGAGAGCTCCTTACAGGAGGTCTTGGAAGGCAGACAACCGCCTCGAAAAGGAAGGGACTTT
Organism: Eurypyga helias; assembly: GCF_000690775.1. Taxonomy (NCBI): domain Eukaryota; kingdom Metazoa; phylum Chordata; class Aves; order Eurypygiformes; family Eurypygidae; genus Eurypyga; species Eurypyga helias. The sequence continues at coordinate 30,720 of NW_010235725.1, forward strand.
GTTGGCAGTGCAAGTGCACCAGCCTGCTTCTCTCATAGCACAACCGGGCTGTACAGCTTTTATATATATATATATATACATGTGTACGTGCAGTATTTGCTCCGACTCCTTGTGAGCCCCATCCCAGATGTGGTGGGGACATGTCTTGCAAAGGAGCCAGTGTCACCCAGGGCTCAGGAGAGGACTATTGCTGAGGGCACATTCATCCCCCATTGCAAGCCGGTGGACTTATTTCCCTGTGTTACAAATAGGTTGCTAGATGTGTAGGGATTTCAAAAGTATTTTCAAAAGTATTTATCCCAATTCATGACATCACAGTCAGATTTTTGCATTAACCTTAGCGTGGAAAACCCAATTAAATTGGGCTTTGTGCATGGGGAAGGTGGGAGTTCAGATAGGGGAGCACCCGAGTTTTTGCTACCTATGGGAAAGTACTGACATAATCACCCTGGTGTAAACACTTATTGAAGATGAAATTGATGTTTGGAGCAGTGATTTATGTCTGCACTGAGATGTACTGTGGCAAGTAAATTCTTGGGAATGTAAAGTAAGGAAACTGTAACCATGGGTTTATGTCCTGTCAAAAAGAATGTCAAACACAAGCAGATCTGACAGGTACTAGCTCAAGACTTCCTTATTTTCTTTTATGCTAAACTTGTTTTAATTTTAAAAGTGTTCATTTTTTCCTGTCACAGTCACATTTGGTTGTAGGAAAGCAGAAGTCAAGCTACAAAATTTTATATAGACAGCAAACTACTATGTATTTCTTTGGATTTAGAAAGCCCCAACTTCTGACAACAACTTCCTGGAGAAGATGGGCAGAACACAAGCAAGTCATAGGCAGAAAGTGAAGACACCGTTTCGCTCACAACCATAATACTGTACAAGAAATTGCGAAGCATAGAGACACACAGTGTTATATACACCAAAACCAAATATTCTGGCAAAAAAAAGTTATATTTCATACTGAGAATTTTGCTTAATAATTCTTCACAGAGAAACATTTTCTAAAAATGCTTCAAATACATGGGATATAAAGAAAGAGGTGTCTGTTCCCTGCCACAGGTTCAGACTTTCATGTTGCAGGAAGCTATTCATATTATATCACACACGCACAGAACTCGTCTCTCTGGCTTTCCAGTAGACAAACAGATGCCACAGGTGGAATTGCTAGAACCAGTATGACAAGGGCAAAAGCAACCCTTCACAACCTTTGCTTACAGCATCGCTAAACTTTACCACTGAGCTAGATTTTTTTCCCATGGCAGGTATCACCTTCCAGCTCTCCCTTTTTATGTCCTTGTTTGTTTAACAGTGTACTTTGGCAGGGTTACCCAAGCAACGGCAACATTCTTACACCCAGATTTAGCTAATAGTTCCCACAAAAGCTCACACAGTACATGCTCGGAGTGTACATAGAAGAATGAGTTACTCCGCGAGAAGCCCGTCAGAAGAACATGTTTCAATTTAGAGCCTCAAGGAGCTGAACAAAGTTTTTCTTGAGGGAAGAGATAGCAAGAGAGTGGTCTCTGGAAAGGACAGAGGTGAGAGCAAAGCCCTTCCACTTTGAATGCACTCCAGGCAGAGATGCAATGGATGAAAAGTACTGGCCTGCAGGGCCAGAAGTAGAAGGCATATTGGGAGATGCCTCAAGTTTATAGCATCTGGAAAGGTGAGAGAGGGCAGGAAATAGAGCGGGAAGGAAACCAAAGACAAAGTGAGAAAAAGAAAAGGGCCAGAGCCAGCGTATAGGAAGGGATGAATGCAAGTAGCAAGCAGAGGTAGAGTGAAAGAGAGAATCATTACAGAGATGCTGAAGAGCAGAAAAGTTGTAAATGTCGTGAATTTCTACTTTAGTTCAATGTTTCCCAACTGCCTCTGCTATAAGCAATGAAATACACTTACAAAAATGATTACCTGTCCTCTGGTTGCTGAAAATAACCTGAAAAGGGCAAATCGCCTACTATTACAGCTACCAATTGCTACGTAGCCAAATGTTCATTTGTTCAAACTGCAAATTAGGTTTTGAGAACAAACAACTCCCTATGATATCTACTGGTGCCTTATACCCTTCCACATGACAGAGATGACTCTAAGATAGGGGTTTTTGTTGTTTTTAATAAACAAAGCACAAAAAGTGGAATTATGTTTCAGAAGTGGCCCCCCAGTGTTATGACTGTCTAGAATTAAGATTGTCCAGGTGACTTCATTTCCTCTTACTTATTCACATGTTTCATGAGAACAGGCCCCTACTGGTTTTCTCTCGTGCAGCTCCTTCATAGATGTGCAAGATCTAACGTTCTTCTTCTTCTTCTTCTAACCCTGTTGTGTTCCAGGTGTTATGGGTCACACAGTTTGGAAGAGGCTGTGATGCTGTGCTGTGGCCAGAGGATGGGAGACCCTGATGGAGGCCCTCCAGGGCACAGGATCTGCTGCAGACCACAGGCCAGCCAAGCACTGCTAAAGATGTCCCACTACGCTGGAACGCAGACCACCGTCTGGAAACAACTGAACTATGGAATAAGCACAACAGTGTTTAATAATGCTTGTCAAACAAGCAAATGAGAGCCTTTCCTTGGAGGACTGAGTAAGAGATAGATTGGCTATGGGATTGCCACAGAAGCTAAGTGGAAATACAGTGAACTGTGTGAAGGAGAATGCTCTTCTAGAAATCAACCCAAACATACATAATTCAAAGAGAATGGTATTTTTTCATCTACAAAGCCTGTAAAGGTCATTCAGATGTTAGAATCAGAACTCTCAAATTTTACATTGTCAAAAGCTTCATTAGGTACATTAAAATGTACCTCTATGCGTGGTGACTGGCAGCATAACATGCAGTTCAACTTCATGCACCAAAATATCTCCCTGGATGTGCCACAGCCATGACCAGCACTAAGTCAACATCTATCATACAGCTAAGTGTGAGCAATGAATGTCAAATGATTCAATATCATGAGCTTCCATATGTGAGCAAATAATTCATAATTACTTAGCCCATTATAAGCTTTTCACGTAAAAGGTAATGAAAGAAAAGGTTATTTTAGAAAATGGACACATTTCCTGACAAAGCCAGAGTTACACAATTTTGAAAGATAATATTTAACCTTTGGAAAGGCCAAAATTCTTTGGACTGACACAGAAGTTATAAAGATAGATCTTGCCAAATGTAGAGTAATTTTTGAAGAATTACTCTTTTTTCACAATACTAATACAAAAATTCTTGGACATGAAACTGAGAACTCTGGAACAGGAAGGAGAAATGATAGATGCTTTAAAGAATGAGTCTATTCAGAAGCAGTTTCTCTGAATTCTGCAACATACACTGACAATAATACATTTCACGCTTGACTGTATTTTACTAGGTCATTTCTTCATGCACAGAAAGTAGTCGATTTAGCCCATGGCATTTCAAAATATATCTTTTAAAAGTGGATAGTGCTCTCTTACTTCTATATTTTATGAAAGAAAGGAAAAGGGACACTATGTGACACAGAGAATGCAAACATAAACAAACCTATTCAGATGCACATACTGGAGTTGATAAACACCATCATGAAGAAGTGGAATTAACAATGGATATTTACCTTTTCTGCAATCTTTCATAATTTTAACACAATGAACTCCATAAATTTTAACTTCTGCAGGTGGTAAATACATTTCCTCTGGAACAGAGCTCCCTATATAAAGCTTCTCTTTATAGAGATATTGTTCACAAATAACCTTCTCATTCTACTTAATAATTTTTTTTTTTTTTTTTTTTGCTATTGAATGCTAAAGCATTACACAGTTGTAAAATGAAATCAAATACTGTATTATATACTCCATAAACCTGACACTTTCTAAGATGCTCAGGTTCTGGTCATTCGCTCTAGGACGAACAGCAGACAACAAAAACTTCTGCAGCATGCTTTTGAACTTTGCCACAATTCACAAATATTAAGAAGAGTTTATTCCTAAATGACTTCTCAGATTAGTGAAGTACATGACTGAACAAGATGGTGTTCTATTCTCTCCTTCTTTGTACAAATTTTTTCAGTCCATCTCAGAAAAGCTACAGCTCCAAACTCTTTCTATTTCAGGATATGTTGAGGAAAATTCCACCCAAATAAAGACTATCATAATAGCAAAGAAAAAAGAAGAGAGAAGCAGGGAGGAAGGAAACAGCAAATACTGAGAACACAACCTCTGTAAAATGCACCATCAATTCCAAGCTTGCAATGGTCTGTCACTGCACATGCAAAGAGGAAATTTCATTTAAAAGTTACAAAATTGACCTTGCTTTGAACCAAGTGAATGTGATTACTTCTGAACTGAACAGAAAGTTAAAAGAAGTTTGGATTAAATATTTTACCAGTGCCAATGTCCCAGAACTTTCTTTGGCTCTATATTCTCCTTTCCTATGTTTGTCAGCTGAATTTAATGTTCTCTTCTTTTAGTCTTCTGGTCTCTTTGACCTTAATGTGACATTTTAGTTGGGTGATTAATTACTATTAAATGGCACTGCATTTATTAAAAGGCAGCCTTGTCTGCGTAAGAGCACAGTTACAATGCAACGATTCAGTTTGATAAGCTTAAATATACACAGTTAGATGGGGTAATATCTAATTTGTCAAGGATCTTGTGGCTAGCTTTTCTGCCACACAGCTAGAGAGGAGATGTGATTGCACAAAAAGCTTAATATTCTGAGCTTAAATGTCCTCAGTAAATTGATCTTCTCCATCACGTAATCTTATTTCAGAGTGTGCAGGAGACAGTAAAGTTCCACACAAGCCTAAGTTGCCTTAATACTAGGCCTGAGGGTTCCTGACCATAAAAATAAAAGCTATCTGACAAGATTTGTATGTCTCTCTTCCACAGACAACAGCTGACTTGCCTTGCCAGAAGCTTTCTTTCTGGGCTAATTGAATAAAAACAAGAATAAATGTCAGTAAAAGGATGAAACGTTCATTGAGAAATAAAAGATCCATCCATAGTTTGAACACCTAAGTGAAAAAGAAATCATGAATATTTAATTTAGGAAGTAAAACACCAGCAGCTGACATTGTGATCAACCAGGTTGCTTTTTTCTCAATTATATTCTCCCAACACTGCTTTATTCTTTGTTTATCTAACTAAGCTGATTGGGAAGGTTTGTTTTGTTTGGGGTTTTTTTTCTCCTTTTTGGACTTTGTTGAATCATCAAAATAAAACTTAATGTAAGGAAAAGATCAGGTTTGATTTAACATCTGCTGGAAAAAAATTTCAGACCCAAGGTGGATGACCTGGATAATATCTAAATGGGAAGGTGACTTGCACAAAATGCTCAGTGCTTTGGTTACTCCTGAGAAAGAGAGACAGCAGTTGGGTCTAGTTCCTGACCAGCTCTTACGTCAGTTCTTCTCCCATTTGATGAAACACTAACTGGGCCAGCCAGAGGAAGAGCAGCAGCTGTTCTCAGGTTGTGCTCTCAGTCCTTGTGTTTCCCACTTCTAAAATGTTCAACTGAGCTCCTACATTTGCAGAGTCAGTGACTGTCTTTATAACCCTCCCCCACTCCACATAAAACAAAAAGAAAATAAAATAAAAAGATGAGCTAGATCAGGTTAATCTGAGAAATAAGAGGCCTGCAGCTTTATCTCAAACATTCAGGTAGTTTTTGACAGTGCAAACTGCAGTAGTGCTATAGACAGAAGAGGCGTTCACCTCCTCTGAATTTAGGTGTTTACAGGGATCTCCTTGTAGAGATACTGTGACCAAATGGACAATGTTTGGGCATGCATCCTTGGATCCACTTTAGATCTGAGATAAATACTTCCATATTGATCATAGTGGGAATTCAGATTAAAAACTCCACTGGAGAGGCATTTATACATGATCAGGGAAGAGCTCCCACCATTCTGCTTGAAAACAGAGACATGAGCACTATAATCTATGTGCATACTCTTTGCATGATGATTTAAACTGACCTCTTTGAACAAGGAGATACCTGTATGAACTTGTATGCTCTGAAGGGTCTGCAGACACTGTACCATCTGCAGACATTGAAATAACCCTGTCTTAAGGCCAAACATCAGTAGTAAAGTGAATCTAAATTAACTAAGAAAGGCCATAATCTGAAAGGATTATAGTGGTGTCTTGTCTGCTGATGACAGTCCAATGATAAGATTGTGTAAGAAAAACATTCTTACAATTCTCATTAAGGATTAAGTCACCATACTCCCAGTTGCTCCTGAGTAGATTTGTTCACCTCCATTTCTCATTAGGATCAACAGGAAAAGAGGCATTCGTATTGCCCAGAATCCTATGGGCTCAGGATTACAGGTAGGGAGATGCATCAGAAGTATGCTTTGGCAGACTCGAAGTGCTCATCTTCAGCAAATGCTGGACAATGCAGATATGTCACACACCGCTTCCTATAAAGTTTCTAGAAATTAGATTCAATTACAGAAACTGCATTTTAGTCTGGGTACAGGATCTTCTGAAAAAGCACTCATTCTGCACCTCCTTTGCAGAATCAATTTTTTTTTTTTATTGGTGCAATTTGCTATTTTTAAGGTTCAAACCAAAGGCACAGTTCCCAGTTTGTCCCCATGACCTTCAGAACAAATTTCTAGAAAACAATGGGCAACTTTGCAAGCACAATTACTATCTTGATTTCAAGAATAGAGAAAATATTTTCAAGTGTCAGAATGTTCTATTTCTAAATCCACTTTAAATTTACTTTATAAGATTATTTAAAACTGGTCAACATCAACACAATATATTTCACGTACATCTAAATGAATAGTTCTGAGAGATACAAAGGAACACTTTGTTTCAAGAAAGCATTGGAAATATTCTTAAAGATTTTACAGATGAGGAAATACGTTTTCAAACCAGGTCTAAACCTTCATTTTGGCAGATGATAAAATATTATGTTACCTCCTTTATAGCATTTGTGAATTTGCAATCTGTAGACAGGAGAGAGGCAGAAAATTCACCTTTTGTGAAAGATATGGTAAGTTACTGCTTTTGATCATTCAAAATGGGAGAACAAGTTCCTGCTGTTCAAATCACAGGACAGCTTGCATTGTAGAAATTAAAATAAAACCACGATCTAACATACATTTTTCTATATACAGGGAAAAAAAAAACAAACCCCCACAGATTCATAATATGCACTGTAGATCGTCATAGTAATTTTGCAAGTCATAGTTTAATGTTCTTCTCCCTGCCTAGGTAAGTAATCAGGGAAATAACTGAAAGACTGTAGTATTATATGACAACACATCAGTAATGCTTTCAAATCACAAGCAAAGCTGCACAGGGGAAAAAATATATTTTAAAGTCTTTTCCCCTTTCCCCTAGACACACGCACAATTTCCTCTAGAACAAAACATGTGAGAAATAAGTTCAGTGCTCACTCTTTCTCAGAGGTATATCAAATGCTGATTAATTCTAAATCTTCTGAATTGTAATGTGACTATCAGAGCAAAACTTGGCCTTACACTGCTTTCCTGTAACTCAAACAGCTGGACAAAAGTGACTGTGTTGAAAGAATTATAGCCAAAGACATAACTGTAATGAAGTATTATCACAGACATATAATATTATCAAAATATCAAACTCTACACATGTCAGCAGTCACCCAACCTGATTAGAGGCAGATCTGGCTTTCAGTTTAGGTAAACGTAAGCAGTTGTTTACATTGGCAGATCACGGGGGTAAGGGAGGAAATTAAATGCCCCAGCACAGGGTGCCATTGCCCCATTGCCTCTTTTGTTGACCCTGAGAGAAAGACAGGCAGGGAGAGGAGCTGCACACCTCTCGATCAGATTATCTTGGAGAAGGAGCAGAAGGTTAGTGCTTCCCTGCCCACCAGTTCCCAGTAAATCTGCTCCCTCCCAATAAATCCAGCTTTATTTTTCCAGTCCTTCACATTTACCTCTGGGGATGGAGGTGAAAATACCAAACAACCCTTCTGCCCACCACCCCCCCTAGATTGCTGGTGGCTCCCTGAAATCCACAGCCAATTCTTTCAAGCCCCTTCCCTGACCAATGTCATCAACCCAGGCAAGGTTTGAGGTAGGTTCTCGAGCCCATCGACCCACTCCCAGTTCTGCATCTTCTCTCAGAAGCTGTCACGGTGCCACAGTGGCCTCCCCTTGCAAGCCGTAATCTCCAGGACTTGAGGGTGCCGATTCCCCAGGCAAACAGGTACACATTAGATGGAAACATACCCACCATTATGCATGGCTGAAGGTGAGCATGTCAAGGAAAGGCAGCGTCTGCTGTCAGTTTTCAATCCTTTTGAACTGCACCCTTATACAACCATCCTCTCTGCCTGTTATTTATGAGGTGAACTGAGGCTATGACAGCCTCATCTGCGGATGTGACAGAAAAAGCGCATCGTTCACTTTGAACCTTGCAAAAACATGGAAAACTTTCTTGTCCTCCTTTCAGCATAACACTGCTTCAAGAACCGTACTGACTTGTAAGAGCTTCTGTTTATGCAGTGCAACAAGCTGAGGTCAGTGGGAAAGTGTCAGCTGTAGCGTATGACTTTGCTTTCACTGCATCATGGAACTTGGCACGGCCCCACAATGACAGATAACAAACTGCATTCTATAGCTTTCAAAACCCTCAAAGGTTATGTGGCTGGGAAAGGCTCGCAAATTCCTTCTCTTGATTAATAGCCACAAAACTGAAGTGATCATAATTTAGTCCCAGCAAAGAGACGTACTTTTTGTAGCAGCAATAAAGACACAAAAGCGCACAAATGTACAAAATACACAAAAATCATCTTTAAATACATTCACAGTCATCCTGCCAGACACAAAATGAATTATTTCTCTCATTTCTTGTCTCACCACAGCTTCCTCCCACTTGGACACGCATGTTAGGCATTCAGTTAACCTCAAGCATAGCTCTCCTGGCCCTATCGCTGTATCTGCACTCCCCATCACAAGGGTATGCTCGACCACATTTTTGCAATGTAAAAAGAGTGACATCATTTTTTTCTTAAAGTAGCTGGTCTGTAAGAACACTTCAATTACACCCCGCTCAGCTCAGCGCCAGCACATGCCTGTTCCTATGCACTTTCCTCTCCTGTGCTCAGCACGCTGTTCAGAGCCTGCTCACAGCTCTGCGCTATATACCCCATTCTGAACCTCTCGTTTTCTATCTACAGCAGCTGCATTTTCTTCCCCATCTATAACTTTCGCCGACCTCCTGCTCTTGCACCGCACTTCCTGGGAAGTGTTTTGTTCACAGACCCAGCGGAGGAATATGTTATGACAATGGAGTTTTAAGGAAAGCTTTTTATTTTGTTGTGTCATGCACTTTATCCATCCCATTTTGTCATCTGGTGGTTTTCCTTTCTTGTTATAGCACATATTTCATGGCTAAAGCTATTTCACAGGCAGCCTTGGAAGTCAATCCTTTTCAGATAACAACCTTTTTCAGCTGATCCACTCTCCTATCTACTTACAGATCCATCAGAGAGCACTTTATTTGGCTGCAGTCCTGCATCATATACTGGAATATTTATAGAACGAGTTAGAATGTCACGATATTCAGCAACCTGAGGTGAATCACAGAGTTGTTTTTTTTTATTACCATCTTTGCAACCAGGAAATTCAGCTCATGATACTAACACAGAACTTCACTGATTATGGCGAAACGCAAAGGAAAAAAACCCTGCAAGGTACACATAGGACCTTCATTTGGAGAACAGCTAACTTATGGGTTTCTTCAGGAAAGATTTAATTTTTAATTGTTTAATGGCTTTATAGATCTAGTAAGCAGCTGTGCCTGATGGTTTATACACTGAGAAGAATGTGTTATGAGGTTAAATAAAGGATTAATTATCCTTAGAGATCCTTCAATCACTTTCTGGAATCTCATGCTATAAAGTGCCACCACTCTGATTTCACTGAAAGAATCTCACCTGCACTTCACAGTCTTTCCTATTTACTGTCTGGTCTCTTTCTCTTCATAGGACTGCCTTGAATATCGGGTTAACAAGTCTTAGCGAAATTCCTATTCAGCCCTGTATCCTGATAATATATACAAGTAACGTGGCAGAGTGAGAAGAAAACGTTTTTAATTAAAACCAAGTGTTAGAATTATACTGTCTTTGGGTTTCCTTGTGTTTCCTGGTCTTTTTTTTGTGTCTAGTTCACAACCGAAAACGTTGTTGAGAACACAAACTTTGCTATTAATGGTATCTTGTAAATACCATGATACATAAATAATTTGTTTTGTTGCTTACCTTAAAAGTACTGCTTTGAGTGTACCATTTCAGAATATTAACTATTCAGAGGGAAATGTTCATACGTTAAAAGATAACTCTGATTATGGGATTACTGTTGAAGTACAATAAAACAAATACCATGGATATTGCCTTTTTGCTTCTTTTGCTAAATCAGGTCTTTTGCCAGGTGGTCTTTGTATTAGAAAGCACATGATGCTCTTAAGACAAGAAAACACAGCGAAACCCTGAAAGTAAGTTGTATAATGTGCCATATTTGCCTTCTGATAACCCTCACCAACAACATCTAAAAGTAGTCATTTGACTTTTAATGACAGCCACTGTTCATGTTATCTCTACAAATTTCCTTTTTGAAAGAGCTGGTCCTCTTACTGTTTAGATACCACTGCTTCTGCATTTGCAAGAACAGATGGGGTGTAGTTGGCCTTGATTCAGTTCTTACATAGCGTCTGCAAAGATTTAAACACATCAAAGTGTCAGCTAGATTAACAAGCCAGAATCTATTTTAGAGTAATTGAAAGTTTCACTTCCATTTGCCCAAGAACTCTATTTATTTTAACTTTACTAAAATTCCCTCAGCATTATAAAACTAATTGCAGTCCTGTTATCTTTCCCTGCTTACACCCCTCAATGTCAGCCACCTCTAAAATGTTTCTTACAAGAATCTCAACCCTAAATACCTGGTTTTTACATCGAAACAGTGGTAGCATCTTATATGGAACTACCTGCTGTTCTATATTTAAATGGATGGATGCCTATTCTTTCCTCAACATTTGGTAGTAAAAGGAAAGACAGGAGGAGTATGTCCCACAAAAGCCTTTCAACTAACTAAAAAACAAATCACATTACTTTGAAGTAACTTAAGAAATCCTTCCATTGTACTTTTTCAATCCTACCTTATGTTTTCAGGCCTATGACATTGCCTGAAGAGCTGTCATTCATTAAAAATCTCAACAAACTTGTTGAGGTGAGATTCACCTCTGCCCAGATTTAGAGATCATGAGGCTGATCCAGACTCTATGTCCAAGGATTTAAAGCCCAAAGAGCCACTTTAGCAGCATCCTAGCATTGACATCCTACTGCTCAGGTGCTGCTCAGGGCTGCTCATCTTGTTTTATTCACCCACGGCTTCCTAAGCTGTATCAGCACCTCTTAAAGCAAAGCATGCAACCTACAGGATGTTTCTGTAAAATCTTTTGAAAGTCAGGGCTACACTCTCTTAATTTCTACAAAAAGGGGAAATAAGGACTGGATCTTTATTTGGTTATTCTTATTTTAGGGAGTGTACAGAAACAGACTTGTGTAACTAGGGGGCTTGCTGAAGGCTGACCCCTGTGTGAGAGCTGAAATTGTTTATCTTAATCTCACAGATAAAGGGCAAGTAGCATTTTTAACACTCCACTTAACAAATATCAAACTCAGGAGGAGCTAATTTTATATTTATTTTGAAAATAGTTTTAAATATCTCTATATCAAGTTTATGCTTTCCCTGGTTTCAAGGTCCCTCAGACTCATCATGACACCTTCCCATCTTCTTCAAATCTTTCAGCTAGAGAAGTCTTAGAAGCACTATGCCATTGGTTCAAATTCTAGATTTTTGTGCAGAAATTCACACACAAGAGTAGAAGATATAGGATACTGTCTCCAAAATCCACTAATAAGTCCTTCTCCGCTAAAATAAAAAATAAATCAAAAATAAGAAAAAAGAGTGTAAAATCATAACATTTGCATCTGCACCAAAAGTCTCCCCTTAGTCCAGAAAGTTGAGACCTATGCTTTTTACACTGGCTTGAGAATATTTACACCAGCCTCAGTCCTCCCCCATTAAAGTCACAGGGTCTCCAAGAACCTCATTAATGTGTCATCAGGGCATAAGCAAATATGTCTGAAAGAATTATCTTACTTTTCACCGTGCTCATCAAGGCCAAGAATGTATGCATAATAAAGATTTTGTATAAATGGAAGCCCAAATTTTAATTTTCCTAACGGCAAATTATAAGAAATTACAGCGTGGTTTAACTCCTCTAATCTAGATCCTTTTTTAGCTCTTTCAAAGGCTCTTCAGGAAAAACGAAAGACTTTCTACTCATAGTGTAGACAATGTCCATCTTTACGTTTAGGTTTGCTTCTAATAACATGAATAATGTTAATCTCTCCTACAAGCTGTGCTAAGAATCTCTTTTTGGAAGCAATGACACCTTTGTGTTATTAATAGCTGATTCAGTCTGGCTTGCCATAGTAACAGTTTTGCCGATGTGAGAATAGGTTCAACTAACAGCCTTACCAATTTCAGCATGTCACTATCTAGCAGGATATTATAAACCACTCCCCTTCTGTGCCCAAGCAATGCAACCAAACAGAAACCATGCCTGCCTCATATCATCCAGCCTCACCACACAATTCTCAACTACACTTTTCTGCATTTTTTAAGGAATTATTTTTGAATCTCAGAGAGAAAAACTAAAAATATAAGTGAAAACACCTTCATGATTCTTCCTTATTTTATTCTTTGCTGTTTGTTCAAATATCTTCAGGCATCTCTTCCCCTGCCTTTTGCCAGTGATTCTCTATTTCTCACTATATTTTTTTGCAGTGTATTTTTCATCTTTCTCCAACTTTGTTTCATTTTTCTTTGAACCTCTTTCCTATTGATACTTCCAGCTATTTTTAATTTCCCATCCATGCTATAAGAATGTCTATACCACAGCTGAATATATGTTAAGACTTCTTTAATAGATTTCTAACACCACAAAGGGCAGGACTGAAAGATTGACATTCTGACCCCTCGTTTACTGCCAGATAAGCTATTGGGTGTTCTGGATACATTGGTTCTCCTTTTCCTGTCAGAGCAGACCATTCTTTTGCAGGTATTATCTCATCAGTCTTTCAGACAAGCGTGCACACTGAATTCGTCTGGATCATGAGTGATTTGTTTTCCGCTTTTGTCCATCTTCTTCATTAAATGAGTTGAAGTGATATAGAAGGGACAAAACTAAGGGTGTGAGTGTGAGGCGGGTTGCTGCAAAGGAGAGAAAGAAAGAAATCTCTCCTCTGAACTCAGCTCCCTTAAGTTGCTGATCTGTAATTCTCTTTCAGAAGGCGGCCAATAGTTTTTCCTTCATTCAGTTTTCAGTCCTCAATTTCAGAGCTGTATTCTTTCATGCAAGGCTCAGTTTAAAAGTGGGCTCATGGAGTCAGGTAACGCTGACTAGAATGTACAAAAAGGTTTTCTGCATTTTCATTGGAAGTGTGAAAGAAAATGAAATTTTCAAAATTTTGAAACATGTTCTTGAGAACTTTAATTTTTTTTTTTTTTTTAATCTGGTAATAACTGAGAGGAGATTTTATTTTACAGTAAAAATCCTCCTTCTTCCACAAAGAGTAGATTAAATTCTAGATGAAAAGCAAAATGGAAATTCTGGTAGAAAAATCTACTTGAAAATCATTTTGGCAGCAAATGTTTTTATGACCTGGAATACTGACTTGAATCTACAAAACATTTCATATATTATCCAAAATAAGGAGAACTTCTGGGAAGGTTTAGGAAACAATTTGGAAGAAACTGACAAATAAAAGTAGCAAACAAATAGATACTGGATAGAACAGGAGTTGTTGGAACTGTCTTTTTCTACTCTAAGACGTACAGCTTTCATTACTGATGCTGTACTTAGATGTAAAATAAAAATTCTTATATTTTATTTTCTTATCTTTAAGCTGAATTTTATCTGTTTAAAAAAAAAAAAATTAAAAAGGTTTCCCAGCCTTAAAGCAAGAAAATAATTTCCTGAGATTCTAAAGAGAAGGAAATATGCCTAAAACATGACATAGGATAGGTCCTAAATCAACAACATGGTCGCAAAAACAGTTCCTCAGAGAGTTTGAGCAGGATACAGATGATGCTTGGCAAGACAAACAAGGAGCATCTGCTGAACAGCCAAGTCAGAATCAGCCAAACTAAATTCTAACCAACAACGAAAAGATGAAAATATTAGCATCAGTCTAGCTGATCTCAACTAACCAGTTTCATTTACCTAATTCTTGGTTCTATTTGTAGTTGATGTAGCATTCTCATCTTAGTAAGATTAACAGATTTCTCCCCAAGGTTTTAATTTAGAAAAGCAGAAACTAAGAGAAAACATCCCAAGACACACTGTATTTTTCCCTGTTTTCCCATAAGCTTGACATCCAAGCAGAACCTGAAGAATTTTTTTGGTTTTGTTGAGCAGTATTCATAAACAGGTAAAGTCACATGTATCTCACAGGAAATTCATGGAAATATTGAAAAGATCTTCAAAAGATGTGGGGAGATTATATTATAAAATAATACTTATATTTTTTTCGTGCCCCAGGATAACCAGAAAATTATTATGGTCATGTTTCAGGGTTTCATAGTAAGCACTTTTTTGGGAGAAATGAATTATTGCAGACCTAAGAGGTATGTGGCTGCTGAAAGACTACTAACCCATGATTGTCCCTCCGTCCAGATGAGTGCTATCAAAAACATGGTAAGACCTTAATATTGAGCTGTAAAACACAAAGGAGAATACATTCACATGAAGTGATTATCTCTTATGTTTCTGGACATTCTAAAGATACATTACATTCTCCTAATAATACTTGCCTTCTTTTGATACGATGTTTTGGAAGAACAGCTTGCACTTATAATCAGTACAATTTATCACCTATCCCCAAAGTACCCTGCCGTTGAAATGCCTGACATATATATTAGGTGTTGTGGATTTAGCAAAAATTGAATTATAAATTGCCTTGCCAGTTTTTGCCTCTGGAAATAATGAAGAAGTGAGCTAAAGAAATGTTCTCCTGAAGGATTTATTTTTAGTGGCTATAGAGAAAGAAACAACAAACATGGATTGACCAGATTTTATAATTTCAAGCACTGAATAGCTTGGTCTGAAGAAAAGTTTTCATTCTTTTGATTTTTCTTTTTTTAAGAAAAAAAGACTGCACTGAGAGTGCTTGAACGTCCCTGGAAATAACTCAATTGAGAAGGGGGAAAAAAGGAAAATACTAACAAAACATTAATTTGTACTCAATAAGCCCACATGAGAAATTCAAGGTCTTGTGCCCAAATAAAGTCAAGTTAAATGTCATCCAAAATACTTTCTTTTCTCTTCTCTGGTAAGTGCTGTCTCACAATGAATGAAATTATTTGCAATGGCCTTTTAGAGTTTAACATTATCCAACTCCAGAAAATAAAAGTGCCTTTAACAAATTCTTGATATTGGGGGAGTTCTAACAAACATTTCGCCATCAAATGTGAATAGCTAACCTAAATGTGGATTATGCAGGTGTTCAGAAATACAGTAAGCTTTGGTAATACTGATTTTAAACCAACATCTAAGATTTCTTCATGAACTACATACTTGTCCCTTAACAAGTTCATTCACAGAGAGAAAAGCAACTTGTGTTCCTCTACAGTTACTTAATTTAAAGAAAAAAAAATCTGTATGAGTGCATACAAAAATATCTAGTCTGCACTCTGTATTTGAGTGAATCTGAGAATAAGCTTTTCCTTTGCAAGCTAAGTCAAAATTTTAGCTCAACTTGTGTTATCTGTAAAGAACATATGTTTTTAGCATCTTATTAGATATTTTTGCTTTAATAAACTGATGCTGGAGCATGAGTTCAAATTCCCTGTTTCTTCATCCTTGTAAGTTTAAATAACGCTCATCATTTTGGGTGAGCATGTTTTTAATATATGTGATAAAAGAATACAAAAATATTATTAAAGTAGGCTGTGTGTGTTAAGAATTTAAAAGTAGTGACTTATTTAAATATTGCCTCCTTCTTAGATTACATATCCTATTATTAAATGAGCTGATCATAAACTTCTGATATGTATTTGGTATTATTTGGCAAAAACTGTTTGAATTGCCTTTTTACAATTGAAACATTCTACAATATGTTTGCCAGATTACAGTCACTTGAAATTCATTCTGCAGTTTGACTGCTTAGGTTAATAAAATATAGCTGTCTACACCATGAGGAGACGAGTGCAGACAAATGGCATCAGATGAATTTGTCCCTAAATCTGGTTCAGAAATATGAATGCTATTAGCGTTTGTTCAATTCGGCTTACAAAGTGACTGCCATTTTTTAGGAAGCGATTTAAAGCAACTAGCAACACAAAAGCAAGGAAAGCTATAACGTCTGAGAAGGTGAATCCTTAACAACTGCAATGGTTAGGTCCTTAACCATCAAGTGCGAAGGCAAGAATGTCCAACTTCTTGAGTAAATAAGTGAATAAGTTTGATAAAATGGAAAACAGACATACCAATGGAAAGACCAAAATAAATTACTTGTCATGAAAGCAAGACCTCCATGGATGGCAGGGAATGAGTTTATAGGAGACCCATAAAGACGTATGTAGAATTGGAGTGCACAAGTCTTCATCCTTTTCAAAATTTTAAGTAGTACTACGATTTGGGGGAAAAAAAGAAAAAAAGAACAAACACACAACTCATTTGAAGGAAAGAACAAACAATGGGAGGAAGGACGAGTTTTCCTAGTAACTGCCTTTACATTTTACTACATGCTTGTTAGCGGGTAGGCTTTGGGTGCCTGGCTATGTACTTGATTATTGGCCACTGGTGGTGCCTGAGCTTGAGGAAAGAAGTAAACAATATAAGCAAGAGGACATGATTTGCCTGCATTACACAAAATACATATAAAGGTTTACAAGTTGGGAAACATGCTGAAGAAATGTGTTGTCATCATACAGCCACAAAACATCCTGCAGATCAATCCTAAGGTGGCCCTGCATGACACCTGTAGTATATGTGGGCATTAGGTCAAAATATTAGCCGGAGCTAATGATGGGCCCGTTATAACCCTCCTTAGTGCTCATTACTTAGGGGACCTTTTGAAGGTGCTCTGTATCATTCTCTGGCTGACAGGCTATTCAGTGAAGGTTAGCAACTCCCTCTGAAGTCCTGTTTCTCTGCTGAGGCTAACAATCTAGTTGGGGTCATGGAAGGCACACATGGATCCTTCACCTAAATGACAGAAATAGTATAGGAAATAATTAACATCTGCATGGGGTACAAAGATTTCGAAAGAAAGTAAATTTACTGTTTTTCAAGGTTAATTTTTTTCTGCATTGAGCATAATCACCGCAACAATGAATCAACTTTGTTAACATTGCACTCACATCGGTGGAGACATGAGTGTGCGTGATGTGTTCAGAAGCCTAGTGGATGAATTCTACACAGATGTTCAAGGCAAAACCAAGGGGTTAAAATAATATTCCTGTAATCCTAGCTTATACTATTGATGAACGCTAGAATTCTTCACCAATAGCCTTGACACTTCAGAACATCTTTACCCTAGAATGGTCCTTCACTAATTGCAACATAATCGCAATTTATTTTTATCCATCTTTTCAGCTTTGATTACAGTACATTAGATCCACAATACACCTGGTAGATGAAATCTACCATGTACTACGAGCATGGAGGATCCCTTATCAGTTCAAAGACTGCGTGGGTAATCTGGAAGAACAAGTATGTATTTCCCACTTATGTTCTATTTCTTGCATATCTTATTGCATGAAAAATGATAAATAGCTATTGAAATCTGCTCACTTATCTTCCTGTTCCTGCAGTGACCCTAATGTCAAAACCCCCAACATATTCTGGGCTATGGACCTGTCAGCTCAGTCTTTTCTTACTCCATTTTAAATCTGTGACTTCCTTTCCCCAGCTTATATACCAATTCCTATCAGATCTCAAAACTAGTTTTAAAGCTATCATATTTACTTTCCCCTAGGCCTTCTTTCACACTGTGGTTTTACCCAACTTTCTGAGTGATTATTTGGTGCAGTTGCATGCTTATTTATTCCAGTAACTTCTTAAAATCCTTTACAAAATACAGAGATAAAAATATATTTACTTGCATTAGGTGCTGGCTCTCCCTTTATAAGCAAAACACACTTTGATGAAGTTTATGCTTGTATTTTTTTCCCAAAGAAAATCATCTATTAGCATGGGCATCTTTTTTCCTGGATAACACCTTCAAGAGGAGAGCAAGAAACATAAGCTTACAAATAGGACATAATGTAGCTGTGAACAAGAAAACATTAAAAATAGTTCTATGTGAACACTGTACCTCAAAACCTGAAGGCTGGCCAGCAGAAGATGCAACCCAGACAATGGAGGTAAAGCTAACTGTATGGGACTGTTGCATACTTTCTATTTCCTGACATGTAGAAACACAGAATCATCAAATCTTTTAGGTTGGAAAAGACCTTTAAGATCATCAATTCCAACAAATGTAGATAGATTTAGAAATTTATCCAAAATGTGCAATGAAATCTCAGAAATAGTAATCTTTGTGCATGTGCTTGAGCACAATGTATGAGTTTTGAAAACACCAGTTTTATCAAAACAGTAGGGAAAAAAAAAGAGCTTTCAAAGTTCAAAGCCGTCATCTGCACAGTATTTGTCTGGTGTAACACCTGTCATCAAAGAAGACACTAATTTGATTCATGAAGTATTCTGGTAACTCAAACTGTAAAAAAGTCAACAAAAATTAGCAAAGTTGAAATCCAGGTACATTTATAGCTCAAAGAAAATTAAGAAACAAGAGCAAAAATAAATAAGGAAAGAAAAGTCCTCCACCATGTCAACAGAAAAGTTGAAAGCTGTTCCTTCATAAAGCAATTCACCATCAAAAGCTCTGAATTGTGTTCTGGAGAATAAAATATTCCTTGAATACTGATCAGTAACAAAGAAAACATAAGAAATATCTGTTTTCTGAAAGGCAAGAGGAAATTCCCAAAAAATAATACCGCAGTTTGAGGATTGTGAGTGCTATTTACAGCACTGAAGCTGAGATCCAGGAGGAGTACGTGCCTCCTTAGCATCTGACCAGGCAGTAGAGTTTGGAAGGTAGCCGTGGGTCAGCATTACTGATGGGCCAATGAGACGTATGTTTGTCTGTATTAGATATCTGAGGCTTCAAAAATGTCTATGGACAGGTAAGAATCAACCCCAAGTCACCTCAGTCCAAGTGTAGTTAGATCTAATAAATGGGAATCAACAGGTCAATATGAAGGAGTAAATTGAAGTATCGAAGCACTGAAGAAAATCTTAGTTTTAGCATCAATACTATGCAAAAGCTAGAGAAATCTGCCAATGAGTACTGTGACCACATCAGAACTCGCTGCAAAGTTACAACAAAACAAAGCACTTTACGTTCATTCTTTTCACTACATTGCCTCATCATTAGCCCAAAGTCCCAGAACCCCTCTCATTTACATTATTTTAAATACAGTAGACTATGGTGGTGAGGAAACATTCCAGTCAGCTCTTCTTATGTTCAAAATAATTTGAAAGCTGATTTATTCCCCACTCAAGTCCAGTCTCCAATAAAAGAAATAATCTGTTTCTAACCTGAGATGACATTTGGCAAGTTTCAGAGCAAATATTCATGGCAAAGTCACAAGCCTTTGAAAACAGGGTTTTCCACTGGAAATGCTGACAGGTCCTTAGGCACAGTGGTGTGAACAGCACCGCTGTAATAAGCAGTAATTTAAAGGCTGTGCACTAGTTAACTATTAGTGCTAGTAAACAAGTAACCCTGATGGGATTTCAAATTAGAGCTTCAAGCAAAGCATTTGATATTTAACGCTCTTGCTTTTCCACCTCATGGCAGCAGAAACATTGTATATCATAGCATGTTATCGTAACTCACTTGGTGGGGGACAGAAACAGGATAAAACCAGATAAAACGTTTGTGACAATAAGAAACCCCATGTTTCAACAAATGCAGCCATGTAACATTTTTCTAATGGTAATTACATCTACAGCTTTACACGAGCCTGTGTTGGCCGTGGCATCCAGAAATGAGAAAACAGTGTGCAAAATATGCATCCTATTCTGCCGATCAGCAATAATGCGTGTAGACTAACCTAAAAATAATCCTCTCTTCCTAGCCTCAGCCAATTTGCGTAGACCCAAGTCAGATGGTGGATTAGATTTTCTTCATAATTAGACCACCAAGCAGATTCTTGGGAAAAACAACTGGTAAAGAATCTAAAAAAAAACCCACCAAACCAAAATAAAAGTGTACACAAATAAACACCATGTAAAGCTGTCTAATCTTTCTGAGCTGCACACAGAAAGTTTCCTTGGACCAGGTCTCATGCATCACCTCCCTCATAAAATGGGCGGGAGGGGACACACGCTAGCTCAAAGGGGCTCCTCTGGAACCCTGCTGCCCTGCTGCCCAACTGGGATTGGCTGGCTATGCAGGCAGGTCCTACGTCTCCATTACTTAAACTGGGTGTCAGGATGACTGTGGGGGTCCTGTGCCTCACTATTGGTGTGATACAGGATTTAGATAACTCAGATGACTCAGAAGATGCCCATGGTTCAAGCTGATGACTGTTGCTATGAATAGCATGATCCCCAAAATTACAGACGCCCAGAAAATAAGATACACAGGATGAGTTAATAACAAAGTAAATATGCACTGTACCTTGAAGGTGGACCTGTGTCACAAAACTCACCAGAGTCACACCATCTCCCTGCTCTGTGCTCCTCTGGCTATAGCAGAAATTGTCACATTTCCCAGAAAAAAACTGCTGCTTCCTCCTAACTTGAAACCAAGAAGCCCCAACCTACTCTCGAGAGAGTGCCAGTGACATGTTTGGAGTATGGAAGAGTGTTTGATTTATAGCCTTTAAATCAAGAACTCTTCCAGTGCCTAAACAAAAGAAAACATTTGAACATGCATTTATACTACCCCACAACATCAGGCAGATCTTGTGTCATATCCTCACTCACACATGCTGTGGTGGGGTACTACATGAGCTGTAAACAGTCCAGAAAAATCAAGGGGAGAATTTCATCACCGTCACTTACACTGACCTCCTGCAGGTATAGAAAGAAACCACAGCCCCTCCTCCTTCTGTTCTCGTAGTCAACTAAAATAACTTTTCACAGAGAGGTAACTCCTATTTGCTTCTGACGGAAAAGCTGGCCAGAGACAGGCTATCCATTTGATCATAGTCCTGTTCAGCTCCCTTCGGGCCTTCTTTAACCTCTGACAAATGATAAGACGGAAGGATTTTAACAGCAACCCTTCTATCTTTCCCCTTCTATCTGCTCCTTAAATATCACGTCCTTCGCAGTTGCCTTTGAACTACACGGCTGTGCAGAACCCTTGCTTTGCCTTGTGTTTCCACACAACTTACAGACAACAGCTTTTTATGCACATGGTGCAAATTCTGTTCATGTATCTCTAAATATAATAATGTGTTATCAAAGAAAAAAATCAATGGCTATAAAATTTAAGACATAAAACACACATCATTATCTGAAGAACAACTATGAGAAGAAATAGTAAAGAAATAATGAAACTCTATGCTGCTATTTCTACTCCAAGTTGCTAATAGTAATCAGCTGTTCAAGTCCCACTAGTATTTTACAGAAAACTCTTACAATATATCTTGGTCTCTATAACTAGTTTCACAACAGTGTTAATAAAAAAGTTATTTATTTCTCCAAGTAAAATACTGTGAGAAGAGGCATAGCTAGCTGTTATGCCAGTCATTTTCAGCTTACAAGCAGATTTGTTGTGACTACGGAAGGTTTATCAATGAAGCAAATAATCTCTAAAGAAGCAGTAATCTTATCTTTCTCCTGTTAATTAAAAAAAAGGATGAAAACAGAAAAAGGAAGAACAAAGAAACAGAATTCCTTTGCACAGTCAAAGTGTGTTTGCATTTTCCAAGCAGGCACTAATATGTCTTTATAAACAAAAATAAAGTATTACCATGACTCTCCCAAATTCCATACAACAGACAAAAAAAGTCTGTGACGGCTCTCTTGTTAGCCAACCGTCATTTTTCCACTAGAATCTTGTGGAAGTTTACTATGTCATTTTTATTTTGTGGTTGAGTTGACCTTACTATGCTGTTTATAGTCCTTTATTCTCTTTTTCATAGGTTTGCTATTAATGAGGAGTAGCGACACCTAAAAGAGGGAGCGTGCCCTTCTTCAAGGTGATATTCTTGCAAGTGTTACTCTAGATTTGGCATTTTTGATTGACTTAACTCTTTGCAATTAGGTATACTTCAGCTAGAATGTATGGTGTATTTCAGTACTCCTGAGGCTGCAGTATGTTGCAATATGGAAGAATTCACCCTCCTACGTTTCCCTGCAACACCAATTACTTCTGCAAGAATGTTAAAACACCTCCCCCAGTCCTCTTTCAACCTCCCTTGTAACTAAAAAGATTCAGAAAACGTCTTACTCTATCTATTTCACTCAAAATAATTTTTCCTGTTTCCATGTAACAATGAAATTACAGAAAAGTGCCAGTATGGCACATCAAACAAAAATGAAATATGCTTCCATTTCAGTTTACCAGAAGGCAGAAAAATGTGTCGCAGAAGCTGACTCAGGGACTGTCTCATAAAGTCATTTTTTGGGGTGTTTTTTCTTCCAGTTTTTCTTCCACATTTCCCTGTAATATTGTGCAGTTTCAGTCACACTAAAACTGATAAAGTCTAGCTGATAACATCAAGTCATCACGACACCAAGTCAACATCGTTGCAACTCTATACAATCCCACTGACTTCAGCACACGCAAGTCTGAATTTGCTTCATGAAATCTAGACATACACTCCTAAGAATGAGGGAAATATATTCTTAGTTTTACACTGAACTACTACGTTAGTGCACAGGAAGTGGTCTCAATATTCCCTATATATTTGCAGAAAAGCTGCTCTCCAGCAGAAGCCAGTCAGACTGGCCGTAC
This sequence comes from Eurypyga helias, assembly GCF_000690775.1. Lineage (NCBI taxonomy): Eukaryota > Metazoa > Chordata > Aves > Eurypygiformes > Eurypygidae > Eurypyga > Eurypyga helias. The sequence continues at coordinate 53,740 of NW_010235725.1, forward strand.
GTTTGTGTTGCTCAACAGGGTTTGATTCGTTCTAAGGAGACAACATCGTCAAATAAACAGCACAAAGCAGGTCTCTGATATGAGCTGTAGCATTACCCATTTGATGAGACACGTCAATCCAGTCATGGGGAGCTGCAGCTCCCCAGTGGTAAGACACGACTCTGTGCATACCCAACTCTGCAACACATTTGGTTGGATATCATGGAAAAACACCGCATGCTTCAATTCCTGTCATTTTAATCAGTATCTGTGATTGATTCCTTTAACATACATGTTAAATTTAAGAGTGCAAAATGGTTTTCCTGTCTTTTGCCTTTTCCTGGTCCTGCCAGACCTAGTTCTGTTCATCTTCTGGCTGGTTCCAGATATCGGCTGTATGAACCTATGCCCTCTATTCTGGCACGCTGATTCTGTCTCATGCCTCAAAAAAATTCTAGTCTCATTACCGAATAAATACATTTAGCAAAATTAGTCATTTAGCCCAGCTAAATTCTTTTATTTTTAAAGAGCATTTGAGGCAGTTTACAGTTGGAGTCAGGTGCATTAGATCAGGACACAGCAAAAGATTTGACACGGTAACAGGTTTCTTTAACTAGATTGGCTGGTAAACCTGAAAGTAAAGTCTTTGCAGTTTAAAATGTTTTAGAATAACAATCCAAGATGAACTTCCATAACCTCTAAAAACTCTGGCTTTGCTTTTTTTTTTTTTGGTAAGGTTATGTTGTAATCCTATGTGGTACTGAGCAGGTCTCAATGTCATTAGTACAATAAACATTAAAAATATGCAGAACTTCATTGGATATGGTCTCCTTGAGATTTAGGGGAAAAAAAAAAAAAAAACACCCAACCCTCTGTTTATTTATGTCATTGTTGGATATCTGTTTCATTCCTGCAGATAGAATAGGTTCTTGGGGTTTTTTTGCCTTGCAATGTTTATTATAAACTCTTAGTTTTCCTCTCTACATTTCCCTAATTTTTTCCCAAGTTTTCTCAACCTCTGTTCTAAAACACAAGGCACTGCATTGTTCATCAAAGCACGCTTTGCAGAATGAAATACTCATGTACGGCATAAAGGTAGTCACTAGCCTCTTGTTTATAAAGCTAAAAAAATAAGCATCAGCTCATTCCAAAGCATAAAAAACCTGAGCTATCACAACATGACACATCATGTTACTTGCTTACTCAGATTGTGGGCTGTTTTACCCTTCTTTCAGACAAGTTTGTCTTCCACATATGCTTTCTATACAACCTACTGGTGTAAAAAATAATTATAATGTTTATTAAATTAAAATAATGAGGTTTATATGAACTTTCAATAATGCAGACAGGCAGACTATAACTGTAAACCACATGCTATATACTTTGGACTTTTACGGCTTTTAATTTATCAAAGGAAATAATTAGCACACTTTGTGGCAGCCAGTGATGGAATTTATTCATTTGGAAGCCATGGGTTTCCTGTCATTAAAACTACATCATGTCCTTCCTTTTCTATTAAACTTCAACTGAGGGCAGTAAGAAGTCACTAAAAGGAAATGAAGAGTTTTTTTGGCAACATTCACATGCAATGATTTAATACTGCTAAAAGATAGCAACCCATAATGTATGCCAATAAGGGATGAGGGTTCCAATTACCACATTATTTCCTTTATTTGCTGCTTTGTTTGTGGCTCAATTAACTGTGATTTGCAAAATCACTTCAATAAATTTATTTTCTCTTCATTGGCTTACTGCATTTTTTGTTCCCAATTACAAGTGCTTCTTTTGTGGCAAATAAAATGATTTAGGTCTTTAACCAATACATTTAGATTTATATGTCATAGGATATTACATTTTTCCTTTCAAAGTGATCAATCACATCTCATCAACTAAAGATTCATTTTAGCTAATAGTAATGTTTTTCTTTTTCTTGCATGTTTTTCAAATACAAGTAGCAAATTATTCAGGTTTTCTTCAAGTGGAAAAGAAACAAACATACCAATAAAGGTTTCCCTTCTCTTTGACACGAACACACACAAAAGACCCTCTCCTTTACACACACAGGTATAAACAGCTTCTGCAGGCCAAAACTTGCATCACAGAAGTAGCTCAGCCCAGACTGAAGCTGACTGAGGGATCTACATACTTTTTCTTCAAAGGAGGTCTAAAATCAAATTGGCATAGAGACAGACTTAGCCCCTGTTTTACAGGTGTGGGTGGTCCCTCCAGGTCATGACCAAGGTACACCAAAAGCAGCAGCAGCAAAATGCTGGAGCTTCAAGTATTTTATTAACTTATGCCAGGAAAAGTGAAGTATTAGATGATACAGGGTACTGTAAGGTTGTTGGGTTCTCACACGTAATGGTATTTGTTAATAATTATTCAGAATAAATGAAACAACCTGAGCCAGTCCTCAGAAGATTAGTATGAAAAAAAAATCTTCAACTGCTTCACAGAGTTATATATTTCTAGTGCCCATGCTTGCTGTGCTCAGTTCAGAAAAAAATCTAGCACAATCAGTATTTTTGTTCAAAATTCCAGCTGCATATATGTAGGATCTAATAGAAAACTAGGATCTAACAGGCATCTTAACTGAGGCAGACAACAGACATTAGATATCCAGAGTATTTATTATCAAAGCCTATTAAATGTGCAGACAACTGTAAAAAAAAGACCTTTACTGCAGGTCAGTGGAAAAACATTTAAATTCAAAAATATTTCCTCATATCCACTAAACTTGGGCACTGATATTGCTGCTGAGTTTGCAAATTAAGATGTAAGATCAGAGCTAGCTAAGATTGTCATATTGTCTCCTCTAATTTGAAAATGTAGAACTAGGCTAGAGAGAAACCCATAAAAGAGACTTTATGACTCTCTTCAAGGCTGACATAGAAGCCACTGCTCCAATCCCTTCTCCCAGCCTCTTGCAATTACATTTCCGCAGGAAGAAAGAAAAGGAATTAGAAACAGGATAATGTAGCTTTAAATCATTTCTCATAGCCTTTGCCTTCTAGTGAGAGCCCTGAGCTTTTTTAACATGCTTCTTACATTGTTTAGTGTGACACAACAGAAAGCACAACTTGTTTGACCCTTCCTCAATAAAAAATCATTTTGTTCTGACATCCTATAAAATCTCTGCACGAGCCTACTAAGCTGTAGTGTCTCCTCCAATTGACAAGGAGCAAGCACTGTAAACACATACAGTAAAGATCCTTACGGACGTGTTTAAGGCAATTCTGACGAAGCCATACATGTCATTAATACAACATGGTAACAGACATGCATGGGCCGATATTAAAATTAGCGACGTTTCCAAAACTGAGAGTTATGTTAACATCAAACTCTGAAGTTCCTGAGACACCAAGGGTATCTTGAGCAAGCTGTGTTGTTTGCATATGAGCAGGTATGACATCGCCCAGAAGCTCATTGGAACGCAATGTGATAGTCTGTGCAATCCAAACCCGAGTGCCTCAGCACAGACTGAGTAGCACCCTAAAGAAGTGTGGTGTGTGAATATTTCTGACCCGACAGCGCTAAAGTCTGAAAATTGTAGTTGGTAAGAATACATCTTCCACCCCACCACCACCTTGGAAACAGTGAAATCCAGGCGTAAGCTTGCTAAGGGTCACATTTACTGTTAGCAAGTACTGTATTATTATATATGTGAAGAACAGTTGTATTCCAGTACAAGAAGCATGTTGAAAACTTTATGTTTACTAAAAAGGGAGCTCCTGAATAAACATGTTGTACAATATTTTCAGAAGTAGTACTTGTATTCAGCCTGCAAACCTTTCACAGCAGCTTTACAAAATCCTAATACCTGTAGCATGAACTCAAAGGCATAGTAAATTAAATACCTACTAAATAACTTCCAATCAAAATTTAAATTCTCTTTAATTCCAGAATTATGATCCTCCAGCAATCGTATTTGAACACATTTCTACTTTTACAACAGTTTTTTTGAAAAGTTTATAGTCCAGTATCACATGCTTGAATGTTAATTTAATTTCACAACTCTTCTTAATGGGGACGTTCTATTATGATGTCTGTTGTTAAGACCAGTAACAAGGCAGACTAAGGAAAAAGAGCTTCATTAATTTTGGATGTCCACTGTGAGATATCTAGGACTGTTTTCAGACTGCATAGCATGAAAGCTATTTAGGGAAATTAAACAGTGGAAAATTTCAACTTCAAGAGTAAACAGAATGTGAAATATTTTGGCTCACAATTAAAATACTTCAGTAATGATATACTACTGTACTACCTCAGGCAGCTGTAGTTCATAATCTTAATATTCCCATCTTCCTCTGTAGCACAGGCTTTCTGCACAAAACGACAGCAGTAGGAGGAGGTTGTTTTATTATACAGCCTCTGATTACAGTGTGGCAGAACACATAGCCTGGCTGAAGAGTTCAGCCCATGAAGAGGTGTTAAGCAAGAGGGAAATAAATCAAAATACAGTTCTTTTAAGATATTGTGATGGGCTATCTAAACTATTTTGGTCTTCAAGTATTTGATTTTAAGAAAAACGTATAGACAGCTGCTGCATATAAGAACAACCTAGACATGCTTCCCCCATTTCTTAAGGCAGGAAAAGCAACTTTCACTGAAGCTTGCACCTTCAAAGAAAAACTCCCATCAGCTTCAGGAGCAGTTGGGAACGCTTACGACTTCAGCAACGGGGACCTCAGAGGCTCAAGTCAGGTGTCTAGAAAATGAGAGCGTATGGTGAAAGCTGGGATCAGGCAGAGGTAAGGAACCACTTTCTCACCACAGTGCACAGCCTGTCAGAACTCTCTCAAGTGCTTGCACTACTTCCCACTCTGCCTGCCTTCTATTAACACCTCCATCCCCAGTATTCTGTCTCTTAAGGACAAAAAGGCAGTGGTTTCTGCTCTCTTTTTGAGCCAGGGTTCAGAAGAAATGTTGGGCTTCTTAAGGCTCAGGTGAATAGGAGGACGCAGGAATGGGGTGCTTTCTTCTCCCGCTGCTGAGGTGCAGCTGTTTCAAGTATCTCTTCCCCCTCACAATGAAGACAAAGGGTTTGCACATGGCACGAGCCATTATAGTGGATGAAGGAGTGTCTGCACTTCCTCGGAGGAGAGATTCCCAACTCTTCCAAGGATCTCCCTATTTCCTAGGTTAGAGCTAGTCTAAAGTAAACTTACACAAACAGTGCGTGCATTAAATACCACGATCCTCAGCTCTGTTTCTGTTTGATTCTACTATTTGCTAACATGAACATAGTCTGAGCGTGCCAAGCCTTTCCACAAAATTTAACACAGGAATGACTGTGCTTTGAGTAATCTCTGGAAGATGAGTGTATTGAGAAAAGCCAGCTGTTTGACCACAGAATTAAAGTTGTTAGCCAGGTCCATCTATACAACTGATGGAAAATATTTAGGGGATGAAAAAAGACTGAGGATCACCAAAAGCAAGTGAGCATGTATCATCAGTGCTCCTACTTTGATTTCCCAAATCCTGGAGGGGGTTTACTCTGACCCATCGTTGATAGGGACACAGAGTGGGAGAGGAGAAAATGAAAGAAAGGGGCATAATGACTGGACAAAAATGGGGAAGAAGGGAGCAAGCAGGAAAAGTACTGGATCTAGAAGTTGAGTGTCATTGAGGAAGAACAAGTTGAATGGAGCAGGATTTGATGGGAAGGGCCTGACAGGCTTGTAGTTCCCTGAATCCATTTCTGACCCTTCTTGTAGGGGATAGCATGTTTAAGACATCCTTCTGGAAGAATGTTCAGCCTTCCGGGACTCCTCTCCCCTTCCGGACTGCCTCCCAAGGGACTCTGTCAGCCAGTCTACTAAACAGGCCAAAGTCTGCCCTCCAGATGTCCATGATTGAAGCTAGCGGAGGGGTTCCCAGTCCCCAGGGAGCAGAGAAGGAGCTGG
>NW_010235726.1:0-1587 GCF_000690775.1 Eurypyga helias
GATCCCGTAAAATCCGGATGAACCGCCGGCGTTGGGAATCGTCTAAAAATGCTGCTAAACTTGTGCAGCATTTTTGTCAGTCCTTTCCACCCCCAGCAGCCCGGGGCACTTCTTTGCTTGCACACTCAGACCCAAACGGTTACAGCAGCCGTTCTGCCACCCCCCAACCCCCCAAAGACACTCTGGCACCGCTTTGTGCAGTGATACCATGTGCAGGAGCTGCAGGGGAGCACCGGGACTGCACCCCGCTTGCTTGTGTACACCAAGAGCATTGGCAGCTCAGTCCGTACCGGCGACACTGGAGGAGCCTTTGGAATTCCGTTTTGCTGGGAGCAGGGGGTCCTGACGCCTGTGCTGCTGCTGTTGCCCCCTGCCCCTGCAGGACCTGGCAGCCTGGACGAGTTCGGGCAGGCGGCAGAGCCCAGCAAACGGTTCCAGCCATGGCCTTGTTTGTGGGGGGCTGGGGGGTGGCTGCAGCCCTGTGGTGCATCCCCTGGGCCCTATCCAGGCAGCCCCACCAGGACCCAGGCCCCGGTGGGTGCATGGTGCCCGGAGCATCGGCATGGTGCGAGTGGATTGTGAGCTCGTCCTGGGCTTGTGGGTGCTGCAGCTGTGCGTGTGTGTCTCCAACCAGTACTACAGGGTCTTTAAATAATTAATTGGCTGCTGATGAAATTTCATGTTCAGAGGAGGGTGTGTGAAGTGCAGCTGGTTGTTTGGCTGGAGGCAGGCAGCGGAATTGTGTTCTAAAAGATGGGAACAACTGCTGTTTACCGACATTTTGCTCATGGAACACAGAACCTGTACTTCTCTCATCAGAATAATAACCATCGATTCATCACTTGAATATTACTTAATAAGCCTCAACATGTGGCCTGACTTTCAAAATAGTGTTAGAAAAGCATTAGCCCGGTCTTGGAGCCAGTGGTGACACTGGGGACAGGGCTGCTGGGGGCGGCTGTGCAGGAGGCAGGCTGTGCCGGGGGGTATTGTGCCTCTGCCTCTCAGGGCTTTCCAGTGCAGCATCCCGCACCGCTTCGGAAATGTTTGCTCTTTGCTTTTTTGTGTGTGGGGGTTACGGGTGCATGTGGGTCTGTCCTGGGGGGCCGCGTCCTCTGCAAGGCTCTGTGCTGCAGCTGCCTGCCAGGCAGTCAGGACCGCGGCTCTGGTGGCAGTGGTGACGAGGCCACTGTTCCCTCTCCTGGGGGCATCCTCAGGGGGCGCCCTGTCCCAGCTGTGCGCCTGTGGGAGCATCCTCTGATGGACAGGGACCGTGCGGGGATGCTGACGGGGCTGTGATGTTGTTCAGCTGCTTCCCGAGGAACACGTCAGTGGTGGTGTTGGACTCTGGCTCTGAGCAGTGCTGCCGAGCCAGCCGTTCTCCACAATCCGGTGCTAATAAATATTTCAGTCGTTCTCGCTGTTATTTTTAGGTACGTGAGAGAAGGCCGGTTTCGGATTGAGGAGAGGACGCTGACGGCTTTCCAGTGGCTGTACTCACCCCACCAGCACCGCATTGTCAGCCGGGCAGACCTGGGCTCGCCCAGCAGGTAAAGGGGGATGGTGGGTGCAGGGGTGGGGGCTGTG
>NW_010235726.1:1617-4670 GCF_000690775.1 Eurypyga helias
TTGCCGTACTGGTGGGACCTGTCTGATCCTCTTGTCACAAGCCCTCGTGGTTTTGACGTGGGTCTCCTGAGCCTTAGCCTGTCTTGGAGCACTGTGAGTATCCGAGCATCTTGGGTTCCACCTTGAAGTAAGGTATCAGGCACAGTGGTCGCAGCTGGGAGCTGCAAACATCGTGTAAGCACCCCTCTGGCTTCAAGCAGTAGTAGAAAGGGCAAATTACTGACTGCCTCCCCAGGCTTTTATTTTTAAACCTCCCCCACTTTTGATCAAGCACACAACCTTTCGAGGACCTGCTTTATGCATGCAGCACGCTTGGGATTTGCTTAAAAAGCAGATTGGGAGCCAGGGGCTGCATATCTTCCAACCATAAGTGATCTCTGGAAAATATTTGTTCTGATACCCCGATTTTGTTCGGTGTGTAAACCCTCTCCTTCACAGCTCGTTGAGAACATGTCTCGGAGCCACGTCCTGGGCCTGTGCCGTGGCTGTCCCTGCTGATGCATATGCATCGCTGTCAGTTCTCATCCCAGTGTTTGATGATAAAACACCATTAACATAAAAGCCTCGCGGGCCTCAAGACACATATAGTGCAGCGTCTGTTTTCCTGCCTGTTGAGAGCACCAAAACACCCGAGTCCCTGGGTGGCTGCACGACTAAAAGCTTTTCCCTCTTTATTTCGGCAGCAGTTTTGCTCTGAGAGCCCTTCAAGCCCTGAAGTATTTATCTCCTCAGAATTGCTTGTATCAGAGTAAGAGTGGGAGGGCAGCTGGGGAGGGAGAGGTGCCCGAAATGCCCAGGGAGCGGGGGCTGCCCAGGCTGAGCCCCTCCCCAGGATGGGGGAGGGTTGCAGGTGCTCTTGGAGGCTCCCCGCAGGGTGAGGGGTCTCGGGCTGGGTAGGGAGGGCCCTGCCCCACTCGTGGGGAGTGTGCTAGGGGGCACACAGCATCCATGCCTAGAAGAAGTTTCTTGGAGGGAGGGAAGTGCCCTGCGTCCCTCAGTGGGAGCCATGGCATGTGCCACAGCTGGCTGCTTCCTCAGACAGCGGTTCCTCCGCCTGCCTCCCGAGTGGCTTTCCAAAAACTGAAATTACCGTGCCGGTTATTGATTGTAACTGATTTTTCCAAACTGCTGTCAAAGGCTGCGTTAATCTCACCCCTGGCGCACGTATATCATGAGGCATGTGAGACTTCAATGTGTGTAATGTCATTTATAATTAATGTTAAGTACTGTCGGGATTCATTCCGCTGGATTCATTGAGTTTCCCAGTGGGCTGGGAGGTTACCTGGAGAGGTCTGGTCCAGTGTGTGGATATCCCTGGCCAGTGGTGAATGGTGCCTGCGTCCCTCCTATGGGGGTAAAATCCTTACCCAGATTGCAGCTGGGGATGTTGCTCCGTGCAAATTCCATTGCCTAACTGACTCTACCAGCAGCTGGAGAGCTGCCCGCCCGGGCAGTGCCTGCAGCCATGGGGCACAATGCTGCCCTGAGCCATGCCGTTTGCTGTTTGGGATGGGAGGGAGGAAGAGGACAAGTTGGGGATGTGTCACCATCTTCAAGCCCCTCATTTGTTCCTGGCAGCAGCGAGGAGCTCTGTGCTGTTCTGGCCTGTCTCATCCTCACTGGGGACAGGGGACAGGACACAGCCGTGCCCACCTCCCAGCACCGATGCTCGTCTCGGCTGTGGCACATTGCTGCGGAGGCTTCGGCTATGGAACGGTTTCATGCCTCGGGTGGCACGCTGACATCGGGATGCTCTGTGGCATTTCAGGCTGTCGCATTATTTATCTGTCACGTTAATCAGATCGGTGTCTCTGTTTTGCACTTGCTGCCTTTTCTTTGCACGATGGTAGTGACACAGCTGAGCAGGAGGACTCTCGGTCTGCTGGAGGGGTTAATGTAATGGGTGTATTTAATTATTCTTAATTTGTACGCATTAATGTACTCCTGGGTCCCACTTGAGCAGCTCTTCATAGCAGGATGAGAGCGTGGGCGCTGTTTCCTACAGCCCTTCATGCAGCCAGGTTGGTTTTGCCCTGGTCCCACAAGCGCAGTGTCGTGTCTGGAGACAGCAGGCACAGTGCTGCCCGCAGGGCTGCCTTGGCTGGGATGGGCCTCCCCTTCGGCACGGGAAGGCTTCCGGCAGCTGTGCCCAGCTGGAAGCAGCGTGGGGTCATTGGCTGTTTGCCACACAGAGCAAACCTGGCTGTAAGAGGCCACGATGGCTTAAAAAAGTTGCGTGGCTGTTGGTCACCTAGAGCTGGCCTGGCCAAGCTGCGCGTGCTGCCGGTGCGCTCTGGCAGGGAGCAGGCAGCGCGGAGGCAGACGGCTGGGGTGCAGTGTGGGGGACAGCGTGGGGTGCAGCGGGCTGCTCAGCTCAGCCTCGAGTGCCTTCGGTAGCTGAAATCACCAGCTTTGTTGTCTAGTGCTGTTAAATGGATTTCAGAGCTGCCAAAAAGGGAATTGTATTGTTTTCCACTGAATCTTTTTAGGAACAAGTGGGACCAAAGGCAGGAAGCTTGTGATGGCCGAGCTGAGCTCTGGTCTGGGCTCATCCACTGGGCTCTGCCGAGTGACAGCAGTGTGGGGCTGGTAGGTGCCCTGTGGGCTGGAAAGGATGAGCCCATTAGTGGAAATGGGAATTTTGTCTTTCCTTTCAGTGGGTCCAGATTTTGGCCCTGGAAGATCTTCGTCTGGACCGCTCTAATTCAGCTGGAACCGATGAAGGGGCTCGCATGTGGGACTGAGGTCTGCTTTCAGAGCTGAACCCAAAGAGGGTTGCTCCGCTCCTTAGTTATTTTTTCACAAAACAGCCCTTTCACCCTAAAAGCCCCAGGCACGTGTCATGAGCAAGATCCTCAGCTTCCGCTGGTGGGCATTGCTCTGGCGATGCTGCAGAAGCCACCCCGACTGAACCTCGCCCAGGAGCCCCCTGGGCTTGAGCCTCCTATTCCTTCCTTCGCCCCCCGGGACCCCGTCCCCGCTCACACTCGGTCTGGGCGGCGCTGGCTCCTCTCCCTCGGGGGTGCAGCTGGGGGGCTGCAGGAGGCGGCTCT
>NW_010235727.1:0-832 GCF_000690775.1 Eurypyga helias
CAGCCCCATGGCTGTGCTGGGGCCGTGCCGTGCCTGCCGGGGAGCCCGCTGGGCGCGTGGGTGAAGAGAGCGGGTTTTGTGCTCTGGAAATGCACTGGCCATCCCAGCCACAAAGCCCTGCCCTTGTTTCCAGTGGCAGGGGGGGGGGGGCACGGGAACGGTGACTCGCAAGGCAGCGATGTGGTCTGGTTTGCAACCCCTTTAATTTAAAGACAGTGAAAGGCATATTATGTATTTAGCTTCAGATCGGGACGCCGAGCAGGCAGCCCGCGTAGGAATCGCAGGGTCCGATATATAAATATTTAGACAGATATCCAACTTCTCAGGGCGTCCTAGAAATGTTTGCTTGTCAAGGGAAGTGGGATATATAACATCCAATTGAGTATATCTTTAAAAAGTAATGTTTCTGCTCGAGTCCAATGGTATCTAATTCCCCCTGTGCAAACACTGGCTTTTAAAGTAAACACGTGTATAGAAGATTGGTTTCTCTGTTTTAAATGTTACTGTTGAATATGTACTTTGAAAGAATGAAACAAGACTGCTAAACTCTGGTCCTGCTATTAATCTACACATAAATTTCCTCTCCTCACTTACAGCCAGAACATGACTGTATAGAGGGCTCCCTTTCACTTTTCTTTTTCCTTAATTTTTAGAGTAAGAGAAAGCTTTTGTGGCTTCTCTCCCAAATCTGCGCAGGTAGCTATAAATTTGCTCTGTCCTGCAGCTTTCTCTCTTGACAGTTCCATTGGCGACCTGATAAAATATTGTTATACATTATTTCCCCTCCCCACAACAAGTTAGTCTGTGGAGTAGAGCTCATTCCTCTCGTTGC
>NW_010235728.1:0-813 GCF_000690775.1 Eurypyga helias
CCGCAGCAGGAAGGGGTCCTGGATGCGGCCCCCGCAGCCCGCACACAGGGCCAGCCCCGGCCGCCCTGTCGGGAACGAGCGGGGCACGGTCAGGGGCAGTGACGTGCAAGAGCAGAAGCGCCAGGAATTGGAGAAAGACACTTCTTTTTTCCCCTTTGTTTTTCTTATTCTTTTTTTCTCCCCAAATTATTTGGAAAAAAAGAAATAAAGACAGAGACGTGGGGAGAAAGAAAGGATGGAAACATGAGAGAAATAAATACAGCCAGAAATTAAAAAAGAGAAACTTGATTGAGGGAAATAAATGCAGAAAGATAGAGACATAAAAGTAGAATTTCGGAAAAGGGAATAAAAGCAGAAACACAAACACTAAAACAAAAGCTGAGGAAAACCCGAAAGAAAGAAAAGGAAATAAAAACTGAATGATGGAAAGAGGAACAAAACCAGTGGAAAAAAACTAAAAGAGACAGTTAAAACGGAAACACGGAGAAATGAAAACAGTAAGAAACAAGACACGGGAAGAAAAATAAAATCAAACAAAAACAGAAGAACAGAAAGAGAAAGAAAGAAATAAAAACGGAAAAAGAAATAATAAGAAAAGAAAGACAAACCGAAACACAGAAAGAGAGGAGGAAATAAAGCAAAACGGTAACACGGCCAGAGAAAGAGGGAAGAAAAGAAAGAAAAAGCAGAAAGAAGGAGAGAAAAAAATGGAAACAGCAGAGGGAAATAAGACCAGCAGCGCAGACAGCCGAAAGGACAGCACTCGGTAAGGATCGGGGCCAGCGGGGACGGGGAGCTCTCGGCACGAACGGC
>NW_010235729.1:0-1551 GCF_000690775.1 Eurypyga helias
CACCACCCTCCCACACCCCCACCCCCCATCCCGATGCCGTGGCAAGGAAAACGCCCCACTGTCAGCAAAAATCTGTGCTGCTGCCAGCCAGAACCTTCGGGGTGACCCCTCCACATACCTTCTGGGTCCAGCCTCTGCAAGCTTTCCCCCAGCCCGCTCCCAGCGCCGCCGGTATGGGAGTACAGTGACCACTCAACTTCATGTATTATGGAATGAAACAAAATCTTATAGACTGGCCCTAGGAGAGCAGCTCATCACTGCCTGGGACCTGGTCACTCTTCCCCTCCTAGTCTTACAAAAACCCACACCTTCTCCGCACATCTTCTCCTCCAGGCTCTCCCTACCCCACAGCTTATCTTACTGCTCCTCTCCTTTGCTTGCATTCTCCCCTAACCTGCATCACTTAACCTCCATGTACTCTCAGTCTTTGAAATCTCTCAAAATTACAATTCACATGTGTTAGTACAACTTTCCATATGATACTGGCCACAGTCTCTGAAGATTGCATTCTCACCTGATGTGGCTGAGCCTTCAGAATGCTTGGTATAGCAAGGTTGACACGGCCCCATAGCTTCATAGCCCCTACAGGTGTCTAATCTGGCCTTTGCCTGCCACTAAGAAGGAACAGGCATCTATTTTTTGGATGGTGAATGGGAAAGGGATTTTCTTATTGCAAGGCTGTATTCCATTTTTTTTTATATAAAATCCGTCAAATGCAGCTGAGCTGATTCAGTTGTTCACTTTTCACAATAAAAAAAAAGATAGATCTCAATCCTTCCTTCCTAGTCCCTTCTTAACTTTCTAGCAGTGCAGTTCCACCCCTTCCCTCACACTAATGAAACTTGTCAGATAATTTCATCAGTTCATTTAACACACTAGTTCAGGAGAAGATGATGTAATTTTTTCTGAGATTATTTCCTGATAAATTAGTAACATAAATTGAGTGGCTGAGGGTAAACAGTTCAGCCTGTGATACTCCTACTTTTTGTACAAGTAAGAGAATAGATGGTTTCACCTCTCTCCAAACTGCTTATTTCTCTGACATATTGTTTCTGGGCTTGGTGAGGAAGGGTCCATACCTGAGAGAGTGCTCGATGCTGGATCAGGGCTGGCAGTGACACTTACTTCCGTGTGGTTACATACCGCTTGTATGCATTGATCTTCTTCTGTGCTTGTCCGATCACCTGTGCTGCTTATATCTCTAATAGAACAAATATAATAAGAGTATATTTTTCCCTGTCCTCTATGCCCTTCCTTTCATACTGAGCTTACACTGGGTTTACATTTTTAGTAGATTTTGTGAAATACTTGTCCATCCCCACTGTAGTATATGAACAGAGATGTATTCATTCAACCCAGAGACAATGTTTTTGGTAATCTAGAGAATACTATCTTATTCCCTATGTAAGGTAGGTCAACTTTATTTAGCATGCCACTTCCCCATCCTGTTTTATTCTCATTCAATGAATAGCCATAGGCTATCATCCATCGTATGAGTTCAAGAGGCAGAATGATTAAATATCCTTGGGTACTGTGCTGGATTCAGCCAGG
>NW_010235730.1:0-229 GCF_000690775.1 Eurypyga helias
GGCAGCGGACACAAAGCCCGGCTCTGGGCGAGCCGGAGGCCGGAGCCGGCCGCAGCACCGACTCCCGAGCGTGGGTAGGGTGTTTTTCCCACCATACGGAGCTGCCATCACCGACAAAGGGCCAAGAACGGACCCAGCGCTCGGGCAGATCCGGGTTTTTGCCATGTACAGCGCAGCCAGGAAGCCCGCTCCTTCCATTAGGCATGTTTTTCCCATTGGTCCATCTCCC
>NW_010235731.1:0-2574 GCF_000690775.1 Eurypyga helias
ACCGCCGAGGCTGCGGGGATGAAAGACACGGCGCTTCCCGCAAGCCCCCTCACCCACAACCTGCGCCCGCTTTACCAGCCCGGGACGAGCTGGAAAAAAAAATGAAGACGTTTAGGCGCTGAAAAATAATTAAAAAAAAAGAGGGAAAGCCCCATATTCATCAAACCGTTTGTTTTATTTTTCCGAAGTGTGTGAGTGAGCACTTTTCCCGTGTTTAAGCAAATGAAGCCGCTTGACGTTCTTTGTGGAACACCTCAGGTAGCGTCAGTGAGATGGGATGGAGAAAGCGCCTTTGAGCAGGTCCGCCGGGAGCCGGCTCGCCACCGTCGGCCGGGGACGATAGCTGGAGAACCGCGGGTTAGCAGGGTAGCTATTGCTAATCAATTAAACATGCAGCTAATAAAAAGAAAAGGAAAAAAAAAATCACTTCGAGAAGCCGTTTCAATAGCCTCGCGGAGACAGCGGGGTTGAAACCACGGGCAAGTACCGGGATGTGTCTGAAGCAACCCAAGCTTTTAATTTTCTTTTTCTATCTGGTTTTTTTTTCCCCCCCCTTCTTTCCTTTCCTCTTCTCCTCTCCTGTGAAACCCACATACGAGTTTACCCCTGGCCCTGCACGCAGCGGTATATATCTGGCTACCAGACATACCGGATTAATTCCTATCCAGATCTATCAGCTGGCCTGTAGAAGAGGCAATCCTTAAAAAAAGCAGGTGAGGGGGAGGAGGTTAACACCAACAGGTATTTCTTGTCATTAACTCCCGACTTCCTGATAAGAGAGTGATAAACAACTGGTAAACTCAGTGCAACAGATTACAGAAAAGACATTTGCTTCCCTGCTCGGTGATTAATGCGCATATATTACATAAAAATAGAAACTCTAAAAACAAGAGCCTTATATAAACCACATTCATATTTCAGTAGTTCTATGGAATAATCGATATCATGCGATTACATCTGAATAGTCAATTCCTGTGTTCCGCAGACCGATTTCTAAGTATATGAGCTCTGCTTCTGAACGGAGCAGCAGCTGGAGAGCTGAGAATGCAAAATTAATTATAACATTATAAAGTCATACATGAATCTCTCTAAGTCAACTTGCATGCCTTGCAAAATGTGCGATACTCCCTGCATTTTTATTTGGGAAGCCAAGTCTGTTCTTTTCCAGCAGGAGTGGTGTAAGTAAGTGTTTATCTACGGGAATTGATTGCTTTTAGTTCCTTCTCTTTAATAATTAGTGGAACAATACAGATTGGGAGCACAATGGCCGTTGTGCTTACATTATAACAAGGGATTAATGCTATTAAGTGAGTGTTACAGTTATGACCTGGGAAGAGTACTTAAATAAATAGCGTGATCCCAGGAGAACTGGTGTAATTCCGTTCAGAGTGTGTGTAGTTACGCACAGACACACACGAGAGATAAAAATCTCCATACGTATATACACTCATGTACATATATTATACACGTTAGGTATACATGCTCGTCCGTGTAAAAAGTAGGTGCTGTTTTCGCCTCCATCTGCATGTCTTTCCCCTTCTAAAAATATATTTTTGTGATTTCGGTGGGAGGAATGTTTAAATCAGGAACATTATTCCCCTTCCCCCAAACACAAAGAGCAACAGATTATATTTCTGATGTTTTAATTTGTGCAGTCCAAAAATATTGTTTTATATACAGGAACGGGGTTAATTTCGCAATCAGAGATTGATGGAGTACAATATTATCATTTCAAAAGACAAGTTCTTGCGTTGATTTGATTTGCATAATTTTTGTATGGCTTCAGAAAGGAATGGATTTACCCATTGCAAGGAGACGGTATGCATTTTATTATAACAAGTATACCACTAATTTGACTCTGCACAATGTGAAGAACGAAGAGCTAGTGGGGTCATTTAAATATAGCTGGTGAAGCCTTGGAGATAAACAAACCAGAAAACCGTGTCAATAACGTTTTTAAATACCGGTCAGTGTACGTGGCTGTGTTTAACTTCTTCTCGGAGTTATCTTTGTTTGATTTGAATGTCTTTCGCGGGGAAGAGGTTTTTCATCTCCCTGTCTCCACCGCCGAAATCTAATTTTCCCATAGTACTACCCGTTACTAATAAAAAGCCGTCTAACTTGCGCTGTTAAACGGTAGAATAGCAATACATGCACTTTTTATTGGTAATATCTGTGGCAAATTAACATGCCTACACAGAGACTGTAAGACTTTACACACTGCGTTTTTATTTGAATAATCTATTCATTAGTTCAGCGTTTACCTTCCCAGGTTTGTAAGCGATGCTCTCGCCTTGTCTCCTTTAACTCAGTTTGCTCCAGCACAGTTGAGAAGGTAGACGAGATCACACCCCCCACCCCTCCTCCACCCCAG
The DNA here is from genome assembly GCF_000690775.1 of Eurypyga helias. Lineage (NCBI taxonomy): Eukaryota > Metazoa > Chordata > Aves > Eurypygiformes > Eurypygidae > Eurypyga > Eurypyga helias. Next base: position 2,375 of record NW_010235731.1, read on the forward strand.
CTATCGCTCATTGCCGCCCTGGGAGACAGGTTTAGCGGTTTGTCATTTATTAGCTACATCTCCTTGCACTAGTGACAGAGGCTGAAGTTTTCGGGCGAGTGAAGTTGAAAGCCACGTCTGTGGGAATGTCACTTGTGCCCTTGCTGCGGGAGCACTTGCTGCGAGCAGCGGCCCCCTGGCCCCCCCCGCCCCGGGCCACG
>NW_010235731.1:2585-4103 GCF_000690775.1 Eurypyga helias
GGGGGGGCGGCCGCTCAGGACCCCTTCCCTTCAGTTTTTTTGCTCAGGTAAAAGGAAAAAAAACCCCACACCCCAAGCAAACCACAAAACGTAATAAAAACCTCGTTGGCGTGAAGGGGAGGTATGTTCCCCCCACCCACAGGGAGGGCTCCCCGCGGCCCGGGGGGGCGCACCCGGCTATTGCCCGCATAATGCCAGTTGCCCAATTGCCATGGCACCGGCCACAGCAACTCTTTAAGCGGAGCGAAGTGGAACCTGGTGGGATTTGGAGATGTAACACAATGCGCAGCAGAAAGAGTTTCCTGTGACATAACCACACAATGGTCTGGGAATGCTTTCTCCTTTCTTTCATGAAATGGGAGACCGCCACCATCTCCCGGAGACAACGACATGAAATAATAGACTATTGTATTTAAAAATAACAAATGACACACGCATAGGGTGAAGTGGAGTTGTCCGGTTCTCTGCTCAAAGGAGCCCGGTTTACGGGGCTCTTTCTGAGCGAGCTGCTTTGCAGGAGCGAGCTGGTGAGCCGGGCGAACCTTAGGTCTGCTCGCAGGGTTAAAGCAAAGAGAGGGGAAAAGAGCAAGGGAGAAAGGAAAAGAAAGAACTTTTCTTTCCCTGTCTTCGGGATAAAATCTTTAGTTCAGGCTGTGTGTGGGAGGGGGCGCTGTGGCAATGAATTCTCCAGTGCTCCCCAGCGTTGGCAGCGTAATTGTTTATGTAAGCTATTTCCCTGAGGTTTTTTTTCGTATTTCAGTCATTCTTTTTATTAACAATATTATCTAACTGTCGCCCGGTGATACCTGCACTAAAAAGTGGGCTGGTCACGTGAGTTACGGCCACTTCCTTTCCCCTTATCCCAATTTTCCGTCTTTTTTTCTTTTCAGTTCGGTAAGAGTGGAAGAGTGTATTTCGTTTTCAAAATACACTGCGAGAAGGATCTGCCCAGGGGAGCGCTGAGGATTTAGAAGAACCCCTAAAACACGCAAATGCGCACAAATATACACGTATGAAGCGTATCCCTTGTTTGTAGCTTCATTTTTGTTCCTTTCTTTTTTTCCTTTTTTTTTTTTTTTCCCCTTTTTCCCGGTGTGTCGGTGGCTTCGGCATTTTGCACTTAATAACGGGCCCCGTCTTTACGAGGATTTAGCTCCCCCCTTTTTTGGGACATTACTGGGGGGAGTGTTTAAAAAAAAAAAAAAATGGTAAAGAGGATCTGTAAAAAGCAGATCCGAGGCTTAGAAAAGTTGCTTCCCGTATGACACACTGTTATTAAGAGTCTTAGTCATTTTTTGTTTAGGGAAATATAAGCAAATACGCATCCGTAAGTTTAAGATGAAAGACCTCCAAAGGTTTCGTGGAGCCTGCTATTTTCACCTGAAAGGCAGACCGTGTTTCTCCGGCAGAGAACAAGTGTACGAGTGGGACAGTCCCTCCTTCTTAAGTGGGGAAGGGGGAAAAAAAGTGAAAAGGAAAAAACAAAGAAGAAATCAAATCGGTGTATCCGGTTTCGGA
>NW_010235732.1:0-744 GCF_000690775.1 Eurypyga helias
TGCATGCATGCACGGGGGCACATGCATGCACGGGCTCGTGATTGTGTGCGTGCAAGGGGGTGTGTGGTTCCACACGGGTGCACACGGGTGTGCCTGGGTGCACACAGCTGCGCACCGGTGCGTGGTTGCGTGCATACATGGTTGTGTGGCGTTGCACACGTGCGCACCTGGGTATGTCTTTGCATGGCGTGGTGTTCACACATGTGCACATGGGTATGTGTTTGCATGCATACACGGTTGTGTGTCGTTGCACACGTGTGCACATGGGTGCATGTTCGTGTTCATGCATGGTTGCATGGCGCTGCACACGTGTGCACATGGGTGCATGTTTGTGTTCATGCATGGTTGCGTGGTGCTGCACACATGTGCACAGGTGCACATGGGTACATCTCTGCGTGCATACATGGTTGCGTGGCGCTGCACACGTGTGCACATGGGTGCATGTTTGTGTTCATGCATGGTTGCGTGGGGTTGCACACGTGTGCACATGGGTGCATGTTCGTGTTCATGCATGGTGGTGTGGTGTTGCACACGTGCACAGGTGCACATGGGTATGTCTGTGCATACATGGTTGCGTGGCATTGCACACACGTGCACATGGGTGCACACGGGTGCATGTTTGTGTTCATGCAGGGTTGCACACATGTGCACGGGTGCAGACGGGTGCACGTTCGGGTGCACGCGCTGCAGCGTGGGGTTGCACACGTGTGCATGGTCAAGTGGGCGTGCACACGGGCGCGTGGT
>NW_010235733.1:0-9113 GCF_000690775.1 Eurypyga helias
GCCGGAGTTAAACCACGACACTGCACCTCATGTGGGTGCTGGGCAGAGCCGCGGCCAAGGCTCCTCTCAGCCGGTCAGAGCTCTTGAACAGCTCGGAACAACTCGTGGAGACACAAAGGAGCTGGGCAGCACCGGGAACGCCGCGATTTTCAGGTTGGTGGACGCCCACCCGCATCCCCGGGGCTAACGCAGCTGGTGAGACTACGCCACGGGTAGCAGCATCTGCGGCGAGCTCCTGCCTGGCCCGGGGTGTTGAGTGACCGCCAGCCGCGTGTCCCAGGGCTTCTGTGGCTTTCCGTGTCCGTGCGCCCTCTCCCACACGCGGTCACGTCGACCCGTCGCTCCAGCACGTGGCCACCCCCGCGTTGCGTTGGTTTTCCTTGGCCAACATGGATTCGGGGCGGCTGGGTAAGCGGTGCCTTGCGGAAAGGCCGCGGGACGCTGGGGCCGCGCAGCGTTTCTTTGGAAAACGTTGGAATTCTGCTCGGTATGTGCCGAGGCAGGAAAATACAGACTGCGGGGCGGTGGTTCGGAGGATGTGCCGACAGAGGCACCTGGAGAAGTGCTGGGAACAGGGATTTAAATTAAACTTGTGGGAGTAGGTTGTGGGTAAAGAATTACCCATTTTAAATGTTGTAACAGTTACGAAATGCTATACTGGTACTCTCTGTACGTTTAAATATTTGTACAGTTTTGTAGAATTAAAATACACTGGTTTAGTTTTCTTTGGTGCATTTCTCTTCCTCTGCAATCCTGTCTGTATAACGTGATGCTCTCTGCTAAAAACCCCAAACTTTCCTCTATCACCCCTATATTTTCAGACCCTTCATTTACACGTGCAAGGGCAGCAGAGTCCCTGGGCCGTGGTGCGAGCGGTGGAGAGGTGATCCGTGCGGAGTGCAGCTGGGCAAGTCGCCGTGGCCCTGTTTCAGGAGATTTAGGCTCAGTTTTCCAGACATCCCCTGGAAAACATCGTCAGGCAAGAAAACGAACGTGGCCGTGGATGGAATGAAATCCCAGGAAGCATGGCAGGGTCCGCAGCTCACATTGAACCCCTCGGTTTTGCCCTATTGTGCTGGGAATCACACAAATACTGCATTAACCATCCGTGTTCTGGGAAAGAAAATTCTCAGTGGGGAATAAGTGGTTTCCATATCAATCGTTGGAGCGGGCACAGAGGGCCAGGTGGGACGGCCGTGTTCGAGGTGCCGCTCATCCCTCGGGTAACCACACCGTCGGGACAAGAAAGAGTCGTTTATAAGTTACAGGTAATACGTGATGCCAGTAACGGGGCTTTGGCCTTACCTTCGCAGTCGGGTGATGGTTTAGGTCGCATCTTGAATCCTGAGGCGGCTGGGTAAGTTCTGGGAAGAGGGGGAAAATAGTTTGAAGGATCCGCAAACATAAATTAAAGTGAATCCTCGGGAGACGGAGTGGGCGAGGTCTGTTCATCTCATCAGTGGAAGTAATTCCTGAGAAATTTTAGCACAAATATCATGTGACTATAGTGGATTATTTCAGATTTTAGTGCTAATTTCAGTTGCTGGAAAAAATCGAGCCTTTCACTTAGAAAAAGTTAAGGGATGTGGTAGGAGTGTTATAGGTGATAGACGATTATGTAGCCTTTGACTGCATTATCTTACAGTAACTGACAAACGATAACGATCAAGATGGTATTTTTATAATAATCTTAGACAAATATTTATAATTCATCCTTCTGCGCTGCTGCGGTGGACTTGGGTCAGCTCACTGAGGAAAGTGCTAGCAGTTAATGACTCGTTGAACAAGATTACAGCCTTCCAGAGTAGCGTCCTTGCTCGTCCACCTACAGAGGAAAAGGAAATTAATCATTTTTATCAAGGTTTCCCAGCCTCAGGTCTGTCCTCCGAGGGTTCTGCCTTCGGGGGTTTGTTCCTGAGGAGCTGCCATTGATACAAAACATCGCGTCGCGTATGTGCGATTAAAACCCACTGTCAAGTTTCTACTCTGATTATTAAACTGTTTTGCAAAGATGCAATTAACTGTAGAGCCCAAGTTAATTATAGTATGTGAATCATTTAAATGAATCATAAAATAGTCTATTTGTGAGTAATGAATGCAGACACAGAGGTATTTTTCTTTTTTGCGTTTCTCAGAAACGTTAATAATTAGGACTGATTATGGAGCTAAAATTACAGTGAAGGAAACAACCTACATCTTTTCTCCTTAAAAACTGTGTGTGGGGTTTTTGTGTCTTCATTTGAGGGCTGTTTCAGGGTTTTACGGAGCAAAACTGCTGCGGATGAGGCCCCACAGGGTGTCCCTGTGGTTAGGGACGAAGCCCGTTCCCGGGCACCGCTGCCACCGCCCTCATTTGCGTTTAATCCTGAACTGGAAGGTGGGTTTGCGGGGTAAAGGCGGTGGGATCTGCCTGAAAATCCACACTCGGGATGCTTGCAAGGCAGCGGGACTGGGTGGCACGATGTTGGGGACAGTTTCTGGATTTTCAGGTCATTAAGCAGAATCAGTTTATGTGTCATCAGCTCACCCCGCGTCTCAAACCCGCAGTGCCAAAGCCACGCATGGTGCCCTGCCATCACCCAAAGCCTGGAAACGCTTCCACGTGCTGGAATGAATTGTGGATAATAAATGGGAACGGGCAAAACAGCCCCAGAGGTAACTATTGCCCGGGCGGGTGTCAATGGAACCGGACACGAGCCTCTGCCGGTCACCGACCCCTGAGCACCTCAGCCGCAGTCCGGCTGGTGACAGCCAGTTCCAGTTGCTCTTCACGGAACCCGGGGGTTCAAATCCATCCTTCCAGGGGTTCAAATCCATCCTTCCAGGGGTTCAAATCCACGCTTCCATAGGTGCGATGCACCCACACCTAAGCGGCCAGGGCCTTTTTTCAGGGCTATGACTGGCGATGTCGTGTCGTTGGACAGGGAAACGTCCGCGTACCCAGTCGCGGCGAGACCACAAGACGCTTAGATTTGCCAGCTAATTAGATTTCTGTTGGATGTTTAACGGGGTAAGGCGGGCAGCCCGGGGCCGGCTGCCGGCAGGTGGGAGATGCCAGCGGAGGAGCTTGGTGGTCAGGCAGGAGCTGGCGGGGAGCAGGAGATGGGGTGTCCCCTGCAGCCACACCTCCCCCTCCTGCTTCGCCCAGGGCACTTGCATGATTAAATCTCCTCGTTACAGCTCGTTATTCTGCGTAATGTGCACCTCCATGGGCGCTCCCCCCAGGACCTTCTGGGAGAGCTAGTGAGCTGCAGGAGCACTAGCCAGCGCTGGTAGCCCGATGGCTTGCCGGTTTGGGGCTGCTCGTGGGATTGATTCCCTTGCTCGACCCTGGACCGGAGCAGGGCTGGGGAGGCAGCGGAAGGAAGTCACGTCTGCGTGTACCTTCAGACGTGCCCAAGGTCGGTGAGAGTAATGGGAACAGAGATGATTTAAACGGAAGTGAACCTCCAAGGGCTGTAAATTTTAACCATTTTTTAAATATCGAAGAAACGAGCAGAGAACGGGAGATGCTTTTCTTGGAGAGCGAATGGCACTCGTGCATCCCACTGGCACCACGGCAGCCAGGCTTTTCTTCTGCTGGGAAATGGGGAGAGCTGCTGAGCAAGAGCAAGCGGTTCCTGCGCCGGGAATGCGGAGGGCTCCCCACGTCCCGTCGACTGGCTGGGGTTTGCGGAATCCCAGCTTGGTGGTGCAGCTCGTTGGCGTTCAGTGGATGGCACAAAGATGCTAAAGGGGTACGTCGGTACGGAATTTACTCACACGGATTACTTGTGCAATGGCCAAGGCTCTCGTGAGGATGGAAGCCTGTCGAGAGAGGGCACATGGGGATATAGCAGGGAAAGGGGGTTCAGGTTCTGCGGAGGAAGCTGTCCCATATGGATTTGCCTCTTTTTGCCCACAAATGCCTTTCGCACAAGTCACACATAATTCATCCGCTCGAAGCTGCTGGGCACTGAGGAGGAGCAGTTGGGTTCACCTCTGCTGTTACCATGGTACTTCCACCCTCGCAGGCTGCAGGGTCGTGTCTGCCGCGAGGCTGGAGTCAGACTTGGAAGTGAGTAAATTGCTGCTCTGCTGTTCAACTTCCATCAATGCAGAGAAGTTTTTCCTTTACCCGTTACCCTTTCATCGTATAAACAGGTCTGTTAACGTACCCTGTTCTGCCTGCGGCACAGTAGGCGCGGGAGTTCGGATGTGGTGCTTCCCGCGGGGAGTTGCGACGGCGTGCCAAGCAGAGCCCTGGTGACGGAGCAGCCTCACGGGCAGCACACCACGGGTTCTGCTGCTCTTCCCAGCGTGCTTCCCGTGGCCCCTGCCCCGCGTGGGCTTTTCCTGCTGGTGTGAGCTCCTGTTATCCCAGGGGAGCCACGGCACGTGCCAGGAGCTGCGATGGGGCAGTGCCAAGTGCTCGCTCCCAGGTGAGTGGAAATCTCTGGCTGTTTCCCAGCCCTTTCTCTCTTGACACAACAACAATTTGGGTTTTTAAGTCCCAGAAAATGCTGGGAGGGAAAGAAAAACAAAAAGTAGAATTCAGCTTCCATCCTGGGAAAAATTACATTTCAATAAGACTGATATTTGTTGGTTTCAGTTATAAATCAAAATGGAGCAATTGTTCTGCCCTGTGCATATTAAGGTCCTAATTTTGGTGAAAACCCTCACTTTAAGGGACAAATACTCGATGATCTTTCCATGGATTTGGGGCTGGCACGTGCGAGGAGCTGCCAAAGTGTTGACGGCACGGCGCCACGGGGCGTTTTGCCTGTTTCTGCCGAGAGGTGGAGATGAGGTAAGGATCCACGGCGTCTTTAGGAGATGAGGATGGGGGTGGGCAGGGGCACTGTGGCCCTGGGTGGGGATTTCAGCTCATCTGAACCCTCCTGCCCCATCTCAGGCCCTTTCTGGTCTCCATACCCATGTCCATGCTCTCCATGCCCATGTCCGTGCTGTCCATGCCCATGTCCGTGCTCTCCTGCAGACCCTGCGGCTCAGTCCAGTTGCCACAAAATACAAAGAAAAGAGGACTTTTTCATGCAATAATAACATTAATTAGTTTCTGACGTGTGTCTAAGTTTGCTAGCAAGTTTCTTCCATCTTGTATTTATCTTTGGTTGGATGTGTCCCAAATCCTACCGCTTGCCCCCCCGGCTGCACCGTGCGGCAGCCTGGCAGCCCTGTGGGCTTCGGGCAGAGCTTCAGCTTGCCTGAGCCCGGGGGCAGCTGGAAACTGGGCCAAGTCTCTCTGACGGGGTGATGCTATTGAAAAGTGTTTAAATTTTCCCGTTCGGCAAGGGTTATACCAAATTTTGTATTATTAAAGACACAAATCATCTCGCCTAGGATGTAAAAATGTAGAGGGGAATAAATCCAAGGTTGGACTCGGTGACCTCCCAAGGTCCTGTCTGACTGGATTCGTTGTACGAGCCTGTAAGAAAAGCTACAAAAACTGGTGTCAAGGGGGGTAATTTTGTTTAACAACTCTCCATGCCCTGGGAAAGGGCATTCTCCTGGAACATAAGGAGCTTTCTTTGCAGAAAGCTGTTCTTGCTAGCAACTTACTGCTGGCTCCTCAGTGTGGTCAGCGTTATTTCTGTAAATGGTCAACTGAAAACGAGGGCGTGAGCCCGGGGAGGCTCAGTGGGAGCTACTGGGGCTTTACAGCCCCCAGGCATCTGTGTACATGCCTGTGGATAAGTGCCCCCCTGGATCCTGCAGCTTTCCAACCCCGGCAGGGTGCCCGGAGCAGTGCGGGGCACCCCATGCCGTCCCCGGGCTGTTGTGGGAATGTCCCCTCTGTCCCCAGCAGCTGGGTGGTTCTTCGGCCTGTCAGCCCGTCGCAGAGACTGCTGCGAGGAGCAGTGTTCCAGCTGGATATGGTGACCTGGGGGTTTCTTCCCTTTCCAGTCTTCAGGATGCTGGGAGCTGGGCTAGAAAGCTGTTTGCGGCTCTCCTGGAGCATCTTCCGCTCTTGCCTCCACTGCAAGGCTCGTGACTTCCCGGCTTTTACTCAAGCCTGTATATGCAGGAATGAAAACATATTGCGATTATGAGCCCCCAGGAGCTGGAATAGGGATTGTGCCTTTCTATAACGCATTTGAGAGGTGAGAAAAATGTATTTTAAATCATTTTCGTTTCAAGTGTAGTGAAGATCTTTGTCACCTCATAGGTGCAGCAGCAGACAGGAAGGATTTATGTCCCATGCCTTTAAACCAACCCAACAAATGTTTTGGAAAGCGCTGAAGTTAGGAGTACCGAGAGGAGCTAACTAAGTGTGTATTTCCTGCTTTGTGCTTTTGTTTTAATTTTAAACTGAAAGGAAAAAGGGAAAACCCTGCTACTTGAGCTCTTCCTCCTCACCATGGGTGTAAGAAATTACTCCATCCCTGTCTCAGAAATCCTGCGTGAGGTATAGGCGAGGAAAACAACCTCCCACGTGGTGCGCATAGCGCACACACTGTATTTCTTCTAAAACGTGCCGTTGTTGCAGCGTTAAATAATCCGTAGCTGATCTACATAACTGTTGATCATCCTTGTGCATCCAGACTTTTTTTTAACCTCAGTGAATTCCGTCTCACTGATTGTGCTCTTCATTCTCTCCTGAGTCAGGGAATATGGAATATAATTAATTATTAAATAGAATGGACATGATAGAAATATAAAATATATTGAATGCACATATACAGGGGGCAGTGATACCAGCCTTTACCAGTGTCGTCGTGCATCTGCCTTTGAAGTTGTAGGTGGTGGTAATTCTCCACGAGCAGTGGCCGGGGGCAGTTCAGAGGCCGAAGCTGCACAGGTTTTTAGCAACACGTGGATTTGGGTTTTTCCCTTGACTGAGTGATTCTCACTCTTGGAGATCTTGTCGGGAAATACGTTTAGTGCATTCCTAACTTTAAAAATGTTCGTAGACGGGCTGACAACAGGCGAGGTGCAGGGCAGTAAGAACCAGCTCTGCTGGGTGAATCACTTATTCCCGTTTTCCCTTGTTTTCTTATTATATTTCTTATAATATACATTATATTATAATGGTTTGCTGCAGGCGTGCCAAAGTGTAAAGCCATTTACTGGGATACTCAGAAAAGGCACAGAGCAAAACACAGGGCACCATCCAGTGCATTTGTGTATCTAGGCACTAATGGATTATGCTCATTAACCGCAAAGAAGACACAGAAGTGACACCAGTCGCTACTTCTGAGGCCCCCGGCGCTGGCTTCCCGGCAGAGCTGTCAGCTGGGACCCGACGGGACCCCCACTCTGCTCAGCATTAGTCCCCTGCCAGCATCCCATGGGGGGGGGACATGCTGGGCGCGGGATCACGTACCAAAAATGGTCTTAGAGTTCTTGGGAGCATCACAGTGGGGAAGCACGGGTTGAGCAAGCCAAGCCCCCTCCTCTTAAAAACTGGGTTTATACAGCATTTTAGACGTGAGATGACTGCTGGGGCACGGGGAGAGGTGGGGGGGCGTTGCTGTGCCCTCCCAAAGTCTGGGTAAGTGCCAGGATTGCAGAACATTGCTGACGTGTCCTTCGGGTTTGGTTTCCATGGTGCTGGTACCTCTTGCCTGCTCCGCTCCCTCCTGCCGCTACCGGCAACATTAAAATCACTAACTGGCAAAAATCCTCGAACGTCCCATTGCTTCTCGCCCATCAGCAAGGTCAGCACCTCGCGGGCTTTCCTTGCCCCTAGTCTGAGGCCCTGTGGTCCGCGTTTTGATCCCTGTGGTCCTTATTCCTTGCTCACAGCGCTGTGGGCTGCCCGAGGCCGAGGTGAGGGGCTCCTCGTGTGCTGGAGCACCCAGCAAAGCGCAGGCTGCCCCTGCCTGCTCAGCAGGCAAGAAAATACAGTGAAATCTGGTAAATTAAGGAGTAGGAGATGCAGAAGCAAGTGAAATAGCATAGGAGGCATGTTACTGGGGGTTATCTTGGGACCTGGCAGGAGGAGTTTCAGGAAAAAGGTGCTGAACGTACACATTCCCATCCCTGGGAGTGCCCAAGGCCAGGCTGGATGAGGCTCGGAGCACCCTGGGCTATGGAAGGTGTCCCTGCCCATGGCAGGGGGTGGGACTGGGTGGGGGACGTTGGGTCCCGTGCCAACCCAACCCATTCTGTGAGACTGGGCAGAGGTGAGCTCTCCCCCCGGACCGATGTGGAACCGCTCCCTGTAGCATGTTGAGTGGACTGATAAATAAAGGGTATTTGTACATACTGACTGTTGGCATCGTGCTGCAGAAATTGCAGGGTGCACTGTGTTCAGAACAGCCCCATCACCCTAAGCGTGAGGTGATGAAGCAGCATCACCAGCACGCTTGGCACAGGGGAAATCAGGTGCTGCAGCAGCAGCTCGGGGAAGATCAGTACCGAAGGACAAGCATTTCCCTAAATAACTATATATTGCAACAGTGCTGGCACCAGTCAGAATTAGAGGATGTAATTAGCAAAGCTGAGTGGTGCAGGATTTTTCATGGTTGTCATTTTGGCATTTTATTTTATATTTCATGTTATTTTTCATTTTATTTTTGATCGCTGTTTGTCACTTGCTTTGGGCTCTCAGGGTCTCCTGGAGATGTAGCCGTCGGGACCGAGAGTGCGGAGGGCTGCCGGGTGGTTGCATGGTCTTTCCCGGGGGGGAAGGGGCTTCTACGTCAGTTAGAGCCTCCGATTCGGGTGGTTGGAAGCGTCTGTGAGCACAATCGCACTCACTTTGTTGGATTTCCTCTGTTATGTACGTGCTCCTGAGAAAAGAAAGGGGATAAAGTTAATTAACCCACTATAAAGTAATCAAAAGAAAAAAATTGAGTCAAATGAGCTTGACCAGAATGTGTCTTTTGTGTCACCTTACCCCTCCTTCATGGGTCTGGGGTCCTTCTTCTTCCTGATGGGAGTCAGAGCATTCATTGTGCTTTGTATCTGTATTTTACTGTCTGTGCACACTGGCTTTACTCACTGGAATTTGCTGCGGAGGTAGAGCTAAAGCTGAAGGGATCTCTGCTGTAACACTTGCGGGTGGCTCGCTTTGCTTTCCGCGAACCCGGAGAAGTGCTCTTATGAATATTGCATGTGAACACCTCTGGTAACGGCTTTTAAATGATTTAATTCTGAAAAACAGCAGC
>NW_010235733.1:9149-15031 GCF_000690775.1 Eurypyga helias
AAGCCGGCTCAGCAGCACAGGACCCTCAGTCATGGTGCTCCGGCAGCCCCCGGATGCAGGGGGTACGGCAGAGCATCCCTCCCCATGGGGTGAGCTGCTCCTCACCAGGATCTCCACTACCAAATCCAGCAGATGACGGTTTAATGCTCCGGCAAGGCTTTCCCTCCCACGGATGTTGAGATGGAAGGATTCAGGCTAAGCGTGCGTAACCTGGGGTGTGCCCCCCAGCAGTGCCGAGCGCGGCAGCGGGGCTGACCCCCTCGGCGTTCGGCTGCGAGTTGTTCCCTTTCTGCTTCGCGCGGTATGAACGAAGGGAAGTCCCGCGTTTGCTTTGGCACCAGCTCTCAAATTCCTGTTAGACACCGCGCTTGGCATCCGAGTGGTTTGCCTTATGGGCTCAGAGTGGCCACCAGGCTTTGGATTCTGACCCTCCGGCACTGGCTCCGGCTGCGCAGCCCCTTGGGCGTCTCTGGCCATCGAGGCAGCTGTTGAAAGTGAACGGTGGTGCTGCCTTCCCCTGGAGACTCAGATTTTGGGGCAAGAAGGGATCTTTATAGCAAAGGCCAGACATCGAGCGTAGGCTGGAGGGCGTCATCCCGTGTTTCCTGTGTTTGAGGACAGGAATCAGCTGCTGCCTTGGAGAGCGCTGGCGCTTCAGTTGGATTTCGGTAACGAATCGCCCTCGGTCCCGCCTTCAACTTGTTCACGGCGGTGCTTTCTTCTAAAGGCTTCTTGTGAAAAGTGCTGTCTCAGCAGGTGGTACCCCCTGGCCGGAGGAGCCCAGCGGGGTGGGTTATGTCCCCGTGTAACCCAGCCCCCCTCGGCCCGTCCGCGGAGGAGGTGGGGATGCTCTGCAAGTCCCACTTGGCTTTACGGGGCTGTGCTTCTGCGCCGGTGGCGGTGGCCATGAAATATGCATGCGGCGGCATGATTCACGGCGTCTGGTGCTATAACGGGAGCGGGGAGTGGCAGCTGCGGTACACGGCATTCCCCTTTGCTGTCCCGGGGGGCTTACCCAGCCCGCCCTTGCCAGGGAGAGGCATGTTTCTCTTTGGAAGAGTTCAGGCAAATGAAAATGCTGGGTCTCCTCCTCCTGCCAGAGAGAGCAGCAACAGCAATTAGTCTCACTGTCTTGAAGGTCTGGAGCACAATTCCTGTGGGGAGCGGCTGAGGGGTCTGGGGGGGTTCAGCCTGGAGAAGAGGAGGCTCAGGGCAGCCCTTATCGCTCCCTACAGCTCCCTGAGAGGAGCGAGCAGAGAGGGGGTCAGTCTCTTCTCCCAAGGGACAAGGGATGGGACAAGAGGAAACGGCCTCAAGTTGTGCCAGGGGAGGTTTAGGTTGGATATTGGGGAAATCCCTTCCTGGAAAGGGCTGTCAGGGGTTGGAAGGGGCTGCCCAGGGAGGGGGGGGTCACCATCCCGGGAGGGGTTTCAGAGCCGTGTGGACGAGGCGCTCAGGGACAGGGGTCAGTGGTGGCCTGGGCAGTGCTGGGGTAACGGTTGGACTCGATGGGCTTAAAGGGCTTTTCCAACCCAAACGATTCTGTGATTCTGTGACCTGAGTGAACACCAACTGCTTTCATCAAGGAGGGCGCTAAGTCCCTGCATGTTTTACATCTCAGTGCTAGGGTTCCCCCGGGCACTTTGTGGTCTGTCCTTCGTTTCCTATTCCCTGTCTGAATTCCCCTCCAACACTTCCTCCTGCACCGCAGGGAGCACACCGCGGCATCCCGGGAAGCTGGGCATCCCCTGGGCTGGCTGCACAGGCCACAGCTCAACCAGCTTTAGTGCAGTGCTGACCCCATTTTCCAGCAGCAGAAGGGCTCGGGGTGCAGCCTCCTGGGAGCAGATCCTGCAGAAATCACAGAAGGACATTGCCCGGATTCCCCCACTTTTTATCCTGGTGCAAATGGACTTGCACAAGGCAGGTCAGCCGGGAGTGCGACACCGGCAGCGCCCTCGTGACGGGTTTCTGAAGGGGAAACGGCACTGTGAGTGCACGTCTCCACTGAGATAAACGAAAACAGGCTTGAAATGTGATTTTCATTTCAAATCTGTGATGGAGGCTCCAACGGACTGTTAATTATTTTAATGGTGGGAAGCCTTTCTCATTAGTAAATGGTGCGGATTTGGTTCGGTGGCGTACGACAGCTCCTGGCATAGTGGGTCTTGTCTTTGATGCCACAACCAACCCGTTCATGTTTTTTCCCTTTTTCAGATAAATGTCACCCTGGTTCCTGAATGCCAAGCCCAGTGCGGTGCTGCTGTGCCTTTGGGGTGTGCCGGGGGGATCACAGACTGGTTTGGGTTGGGAGGGACCTTGAAGCCCCTCCAGTGCTACCCCCTGCCATGGGCAGGGACACCTTCCATAGCCCAGGGTGCTCCAAGCCTCATCCAGCCTGGTCTTGGACACTCCCAGGGATGGGGCATCCACAGCTTCTCTGGGAACCTGTCCCAGTGCTCCCACCCTCTGCGGGAAGGGATCTCGAGCTGCAGGTGGTTTTGGACATCCCGGGCAGGTTTTTAGACTCCCCAAGGTTTTTTTTTCAGAAGTATCACCAGTATCATCAGTATTCAGTGCTTTAGAGGTCTGGGTTCTTTCTCACAGGCTTTTAAATACTCAGTCAAACTGACTTTTTCTGCCTGTTTCTGTGGGCTGAGGCACTACAGGGTCATTTGCTGAAGTGCTGCGACTGGAGCTGACAAAGCCCTTGTTTGAACACGCCAAATGCAACAGAGCGCGAAGAACTACAGAAGATCCCATCTCCAGATATTTTAAACAGGGCTCTCAAAATACTTTTGACCTCAATTTCTCTGTCTTAAGCTCCAGCTGTAAAATTAGGGGGAGATAAAATCTGTTTGCCTCCCAGGGATTTGGTAAAAACCAATTAGCTTTTATGAAGTACTCCGATAACGTAACGACAGGCGTGACAGAGGAACACGGGGGGAAATTCATAGTTCTCTGTCTGGAATAAAGTTTGAGTTATGTGCAATAAATAGAGCCTGGGGCAAGACATTGAGCAGGAAGGGACAAAAGCACTGGAGAAAACTGCACATAAAGCTGCGCAGAAAGCCAGGAGCAGGGGAAAAATCATTACAGGATCTTGTCATTAAAATGACATTGTAGTCCTGTAGCAGAGGACGTGGGGGCTAACACAGGCTGCGTAAACAAGTGTAATCCTGGCGTTTGCTAATTCAGTGCTTAACTTCACGGTGGAGCTGGGGTTACATGCCAGACCCCATCTCCCTGGGGACGTGGTGCTCCCCCCTCCTGATGAGAGGGACCCACACCCCCCAGCACCCCCATATCCCACCAGCGCTCTGGACGAGCGACATCCCATGTGTTTTAGGGGCTTTAGCCCCTGTTCCATCACGGACAAGCAGCTGGAAGGAGTTTTCCAGGAGATACTGGGTGGTGTCCTCAGCAGAGGGGATGCGGGGGGGCTGCTCGGCGGCTGCGGGGCACGAAGCTGTCATCCCTGTAACTCTCCCCGGTTAACACTTGGTAAGTGTCCAAGGAACAGGCACAAATTGTCCTTTGCGGGTGGGTTTATCTTCTTTGCCCACCCTGGACCAAGTTTGAAGGCACTACCACACTGGAAACGGGCACGGAGCTCACGGCCCCGTGCCAAACCTTGCCTGTGAGCAGCACGAAGCGAGTAAATAAATAGAGAAACAAGCTTCCCAGGAATTTATGGTACTAAACTGTCCATTTTCCCAAGTAGGTTTTTTTTTCAAAAAATAGTCCACTTTGAGGGGTTGTTTCCTTCTTTTTTTTTTTTAATGGAGCACATCCATGGGGCACAGAGCGTCACCAATCTTTAATCCCATCAGTTCAAATTGTCTGGATGGTGAAGCAGGTGAAAACTGTGGAGACGATGCCCTGGCAGGTTGTGTAACTGGGCTCTGGATCCTGAGCACCGGGAGGGTGAATGCACCAATCGGCTCCGGGTAGCTGAAATCCGGGAGCTCCGGTGCCCGGGAGATGTGTGCCTTGCCCTGGCAGGCCACTGGGCAAGCAGCTTGGGGTGGTAGGAGCTGTTTTCTGAGGTATTTTTCCTTAAATTAGGAGGGAATTGCGGGCACACTCTTGGGTTTCTGGTAGTGACTTGTGGTTTTCTGAGCGGGACGTGTTCAATGACGACTGGGCAGCTGCACTGCCATTACTGCTCCCACTTGGCTCTGTTGTACTGTCAACTCACCCTCAAATCTTCCGTGAAGTGTGATCTTAGTTATTAGCATGATATTTCCTTGGGAATGCTGACAGAAGGTACTGAGCGAGGAAAAAAGGGAGCTGGGTGATGCTGTAAGGGAAGTGTCTGCAGGAATATTTTGGGCAACCTAAACCTGCGCTGGAGGAGAGACTTTGCAGAGTCATGAGGAAATGCCGGCTGAGATGAATAATGAATCCCCTCAGCCGTGGCCTGAGGGACCAGCAGTTTCAATGCCATTTCCTCCATGGCCAGCGGACTTGACTGCCAGGGGATAAAAAGTGCTGCTTTTCAACCGGTAAACTGAGGCACGATGTGTAAAACTCACTGCTTTCGACTGGCTTTAGGAATTGCGTCCCGAAGGTGCGTTACACAGGGAGCCTGCCAGGCCGAGAAACGCTGGAAAACGCCCGTTGGGTATAAATTAAACATGGGAGGCTTAAGTTGAAGCGTTGCTGTTACGCTAAACTGAGCATCTTGTGGAGGAGAGCTGTGCCTTGGTCCAGATGGACGGTAAATGGGCCGCTTCCCCATCTCAAATGGGGTCGCTGAGACCCGTACCGATACCGCTAACCAGCCCCGGCCCCGGCTCTTCCCAGAGCTGCTCTGAGGTCGGGTTTTTTAGTGTTTAGCCCATTTTCCTGGGTATGTGGAGTCTGTTCCTGATCCGGACTTAAGACCAGAACACAGGAGGTCGGGGATGGGGCGGTGGCAGAGCTGGCAGCCCACAGCCTGGGTGGGTTAAAGCCGGGAAAGATGTAGAGGAGCAGAAGAGGTTTTCCTACATAAATGGGAATTCCCCCCGCTCAGCTGTTCTGGTCCCAGGAGAAAACACGCATGCTCCCCCTAAGAGTTACACATCGATTTCTTCATGTTTTGGTGGGTTGACTGCATGTGGCTTTTGCTCTGGCTGTGAGGAATTGGGTGCTGACCCAGCGAGGGGCCCGTGCCCTGGGCCGGGAAGGAGCCATTCCTTCCCTGCTGGCACCCACCCCTGCAATCCAAGGATTGATGCAGCCCAAAGAGCTCCTTTGATCCATAAATTCATGAAATTTGAGCCTAAGTTCCTAAAGAAAGCTCAGGCTTTTTTTCCCCCCTCCTTCCTGCAAACTTTTCCAAGAAGCCTGCCCCATGCCAGGATTCTCATCCACTTCTCTCCCGGGTTTCCAGAGCAAATACAACTTTCTTCCATAAAGGAGACCTGGGGTCTCCTTTAAGATGTGACGGGAAGGGAATAATTTCCAGACCTGTCTGGGCTGACATTTCAAGCAGAAATAAGTGGGTATATTTTTAGCTTCCTACATTCCAGCAGAAACAGAACTAACTGCACATTTGCGCAAGGTGTGAATTTATTTGGGGAAGAATTAATGATTTGAGACTTCAGATAAGAAGCTCATGAAAGCCTACGAATGACCTAGGGTCGACTCCCTGGCACTGTAACTTTGAAAAAATATTTACAAGGGAAGTCAAAGAGCTGGAAACAGAGTTTTTTCTCTCTTTATAACCTGTGTGGGTCTTTTTGTTCTGTCAGATGTCACCGCCGTGTCTTGCCAACTTCAGTACGAGTGGTGGAAGGGTTGAAAGGGGGTGCTGGAGTCCCACCGCTGCAGGAGGAACGGGAGGTGTGGCAAATAATTAGAATAGAATATAGAAAAGAATAGAATAGAAAAGA
>NW_010235734.1:0-272 GCF_000690775.1 Eurypyga helias
CGCCCCCTCTCACCCTGCCACTTGACCTGCAATCCTGATGGGGATAAGAAGAGGTTGAGTAACTGTCCCTGCGGGAACCATTACTCCTGTCACAACTGTTGCTAAGTTTTCCTGAGTCAAGACCTGCAAAAGTAAACAAGATTTAAAAAAGAACAAAAATCAACGCCACTGCAGACAGCATCAGCGGAGCATAAGTCTTTGCAAAGGGGCCCGGGGTCCCTCCCATCTCAGCAGCTGGGTTCCCAGCTCGCAGAGCCCCCACTCCTTGGGGA
>NW_010235735.1:0-286 GCF_000690775.1 Eurypyga helias
TCCGCGCCCCGGCCCTCCAGGCCTCTCCCCCGTGTCCCTGTCCCTGTCCCTGAGGGCAGATCCCGCATGTCCAGGGCTGATCCTGCGTGTCCATGTCCCTGGGGCTGGTGGCCAGTCCCCCGTGTCCAGGACCCCGAGTTTGATCCTGTGTGTCCGGGACCGATCCCACATGTCCAGGACCAATCCCACGTGTCCGGGACCGATCCCGCGTGTCCATGTCCAGCACCCTGGGGCTGACGGCCACTCCCCTGTCTCCCTGTCCCTGGGGCTGGTGGCAGATCCCGCA
>NW_010235735.1:797-1336 GCF_000690775.1 Eurypyga helias
GCACCCCGGTGTCCCGGGCCCAGCCCCCGGGGGCGGCCAGCCGGTCCCGTGTGTCCCTGTCCCTGGGGCTGATGGCTGATCCAGTGTGTCCGGGACCAATCCCACATGTCCATGTCCAGCACCCTGGAGCTGACAGCCACTCCCCTGTGTCCCTGTCCCTGTCCCTGAGGGCAGATCCCGGGCTGATGCGCGTGTCCCTGTCCCTGAGGGCACATCCCGCACATCCTGGGCTGATCCATGTGTCCCTGTCCCTGAGGGCACATCCCGCACATCCTGGGCTGATCCATGTGTCCCTGTCCCCGAGGGCACATCCCGCATATCCAGGGCTGATCCGCGTGTCCCTGTCCCTGTCCCTGAGGGCAGATCCCGGGCTGATGCGCGTGTCCCTGTCCCTGAGGGCACATCCCGCACATCCCGGGCTGATCCATGTGTCCCTGTCCCCGAGGGCACATCCCGCACATCCAGGGCTGATCCACGTGTCCCTGTCCCTGTCCCTGAGAGCACATCCAGGGCCGATCCGCGTGTCCCTGTCCCTGAGG
>NW_010235736.1:0-327 GCF_000690775.1 Eurypyga helias
CCAGCCCTCCCCCGCTTTGTCTTTCCAGCTCCCCACCCCCTCGCGTGGGGCCAGGGGCTGCACCGGCACACGTGTGCGTGCACCTAGCCACGCGTAACTGTGTGTGTGCACGTGTGCAAGCACATGCCTGCTTGGCAAGGCGTGTAGTGTCCAGGCACATCCGTGTGTGCTTGTGTCCATGTACGTGTGTCTGCAGGTGCAGGAGTGTGTGTGCAGGCGTGTGCGGGGGGTGCAGAGCTGTCTAGATGCACATGTATGTGTCAGCATGTGCAGGGGTGTGTGTGCATGTGTGTGCAGGGGGTGCAGAGCTGCCTAGATGCACATATA
>NW_010235736.1:428-643 GCF_000690775.1 Eurypyga helias
TCACATCTTTGCGGGCAGTGCAGCGCTGCCTAGACGCACACGTATGTGTCAGCATTTTCAGGGTTGTGTCTCTGTGCACATCTGTGCGGGGATGCAGACCTGCCTAGGTGCACGCGTATGTGTCAGCATGTGCAGGGATGTGTGTGCATGCATGTGCACGGGGTGCAGAGCTGCCTAGACACACATATATGTCTCAGCACTTGCAGGGGGGCGGG